>NW_009224852.1:5944-6227 GCF_000690835.1 Fulmarus glacialis
TATGGTGGTCACTCAGGACAGGAGAGGTGATGTGTTGCGCGGAGTTACTGGGCACCAAAGCTGGCTCAGGCTGGGTCACTGCTGCACTTGTGCTGCTTCTTGTAAGGCTTGTCCTCCATTGGTTCAGGTGGTTCCTGCTATAGTCATTTCTATAACATGCAACTCAAATCATGGGTTACAACAATTTAAAGGTATATCCATTACAATCTCCACTCCTGGTCCCTTTGGACCAGACCATCAGGTTTAATATTGCAACGAACTCTTCCCCTTGCCCTGCTCCGGC
>NW_009224853.1:0-55611 GCF_000690835.1 Fulmarus glacialis
TAATATATGTATTAGGTATAAGATAAGATTTATAAGATATATAAAAAGCTTTTCTATAAAAGTAGGCACACTAACAGGGTCTGTCGTACAGTTTCAGAACCATACACCACACTTAGGAAGAGAAACTCCTGAGTTTTGGCACCCAGAAAACAGTCTTATTGACCCTTCCACCTCCAATCTCACATGCCAAAGGTTACCTTTTCACAGTTAAAGAAGCCAATTACATTTCCTTGTTATAGCATTAGAAGCTATGCTACAGTGTATCCAATATTATTTAAAAAATATAATTTGAAAAACAGATTAGGAAAGAGTCACAGTACAGAAAAGAAACAGTTGTTATTATAGGTATAATGTGTTATTACCCAGGGCCTCCCTTTATCTTCACTGAATAATTGTATATTTAACTAGTAACTTGTGAAACACTGTAATGGTCTGTTAATAAGCTGGAGTGGGACACCTTCTAATTGTTGGTGTTTTCAAAGGTGTTATCTGCTGGCCTAAGTCTTAAGGAGCATGTGTATGTGTAGATCAATATGTTATGTATTCTTTTTTTGAACAGTTCAGTCTTTTTGTGGTGCAAAGGCTTACATGTTTCTAGCATTCAAAAACCTGACATAATAACTCTGAATGCCCTCCTGTGATAATTCTGATTGATCACTGATGCTTTTAAGACACTAATACAACCCGTAGAAAAATTCTTAGCATATGACAGAAATGTATCTTGCTTATTTTGAAGAAGTGGAGTTCATGTATGTTCACAAAGATTTGTAAAACAGTTCCTTGTAAATCTTTGCAACGATTGTAAGTCAGACAATGCATTGTAATGGAGACTTCAGCCTTCTCCATATTTTGTGACAGCTTTTCCATGCGTTTCTTCTTTTTGTTTTGTTCTTGCATAATTTTCTGACACTTGTTGATGTTTGAAAGATTGTTGTCACATTTCAGTCTGGGTAGAAAACAGCTTTTCTGATGTTAACTAAAGTTAGCAGTTAACTTTTCTGGTGTTAGTCAGAGATGCTCTTCCTGCCATTAGGTAGTCTTCATATATTACTGTTGTTGAGTCAGTTGTGTGTAGGAATGTGTTATGCTTAACATAAAAAATATTACTTGCCCCTGGTTTTATGTTGTGGTAAAACAGACGTTCTCATGTTTTTGTTTAATGCTTTACGCTGTTGTTATGTAGCTGTAAATCTTACACACGGTGATTCTGTACTCTGGGGATTCGGTTTTTCCTCGTACCCAAGTGAGCAGTAAAAAAGCTCTTGCTCTGCACAGAAACCTGTAGGCCTATAAGCTCTGCATTTCCTTCTGACTTCAGTGCTTTCACATGTATTGGATGTAGGTAGGAAATGTAACACTGCTTTCCAAAATGGCCATCGTAGCTTTCTAATTAGACGTTTAGATTTTTTTTCTCTTGTGACAGAGTTTAAATGTTACGTATTAGCAATAAGCTTAAATTGATGAAGTGTAAAACTAGCGAAATGGGTTACAGGGAAAGGAAGTGAAAATATTATGAACCATATGTCCTAATTCATGTCTTCTTAGAAAATTTGTCTAATGAAATAAAGTATTTGAAATAATTCCGCTTACAGTATTCAACAAGAGGTACAGCAGTAATGGTAGGATGATCTTGCTTTTAACATAGTAAGTAAAATACAACTTCTATTTTGTTTTGGGGAGGAAGAGTAACATCAAATCACATTGTGTTGAGATCCATGTGCATCATCATCAAGACCAGATTTTTTTGTCCTTCCTATGGACAGGCTTACACCATTGGGTTTAATTGAGTAGCTGTGAAAGCAGCTTCTGCTGTGTTCTTTCTGACCCTAAATAGGGGCAAATGAGATGCGTGTTCTTCACATTAGTTCTTAATCCCAATTTCCTGGGTACCACGAGTTAGCCCTCCTTTCCTCCTAGCTCCTTATCTGGACGCAGCATTTCTCATAGATGACTGTCTCCATCCACTCTAATCCTCCCCTCCCCTGAAGCCATTTTTGCCTCTTGACTCCCAGACTAAACCTCCCAAGTCCTCCATTATTAAATAGCAGTCACAGATTCTTCTGTTCTGGTTCTTGTGATACAAGACTTCACGTCAACCTCTCTTCCTCTCTTCTCTGGTCTGATTCTTGTACCTTCTGCATTCAAATCCAGCAGCTTGCTGGGTGCCTTAATGGAAAGACGAACCTCTTGCTGTCAGTTCCACTGTTTTGTGTAATTTCAGTTCAGAGCAGTAATTATAGGGATAGCCCATTTTCCCAATGTTCATAGGAATGTGCATACACATTTTAGTTCCTTCTGGAGGCTGCAGAAGGGTGATAGTGTAGAGGGATTTTAGTATAAAGGAGGAGTCACTGGGGAAGTGTAAAATCTGTTGTGTTTTTTTTTTTTAGTTAGTTTTGTTTTGGGTTTTTTTGGTGGTTTTTTTTTTTTGTGGGGTTTTTTTTTTTTTAGGATTAGCAAGAAAAACAGATCCATGATATGAAGACCAAATCTTACTTCCAGTTTCAAAACCCAGGAAGCTTTTCAAATGTAAGTTCATAATGATTATTTAACATGGTCAAAACACAGTATTTTCTTACAGTCTAAGTCTTGGAAGTGATTCAGCTCATTCCTCTTCCCTTGTATCCTGAAAATCACTCTGAAGCAGACACACTTGACGTGTAAAATAGTAGCCTGAACAGTTAAAAATCTGGCAAAGTTGCAAGCAATTGAAAGGAGACTCTTACAGAGGGAAGTGCCAGGCAACCTTAATAATAGGTGGTACTTCCTGCCCTAGCTTTGAGTAGAGAAAATTTAAATAGGTGACTTATTTAAAGGGAATTATTTAGCAATGTTACTGTTCATAGCAGCATCTTAAATAAATTGATTAAACTTTTCAGTGAGATATCTGACTTGAGCTCAAAGATTTAAGAGGTAGTTGGAAATGTATTGGGTACAGAGTGTGTACTCATTAAGGTACTCTGTGTCTGGTCGTTTCAGTCAGACAAGTAAAGGAAAATCTACCTTCTATCAGCACATGTGACTGAATATTTTGAGAGCTGATGACTCCTGTGAGGTAGAGTGCAAAGGCCATTGATACCAAGAGTCCTGTTGACTGGGGAGAGCAGAATTTAAACTGGTGTTTGGGTCTTGGTGAGAAGAGGATTTGAAATGTGAGGAGCTTGGAAAATGAATTCAGCTTGATGAACTCTTACGCTTGGGAAGTGATTGAGAGCTTCTGAAGAAGAGAGAATGCTGTATGTGGAGTCACAACACTTGGGCAAATTCAGATGCCTTGCCTTTTGTATTTGTTTTGCAGTTCTAATGCTACCAAACTACCCTGTGGTGATTCAAACGTGACTTATTGGAGTTTTCATAGCAATTGGTATGTCATTAGCAAGAATATAGTAAATGTATTTTCCACCACGTAATACCAGTATTGACTGTTGACTTCAGTTTTCAGGAGTATATAAAAGTACCTCCACCTCTATCTTTCCTATTCAGGAAAATCATGGTGTTTTTAATGGCTATGCATGTATGAAGCATTTTGGTTAGGTAAATGAGTTTGGGATGTGGTGTTGGAATTTAGGTGGAGGAAGATATATGAATAATATTACTCTTCTTGGGCCCTCACTAGAGAAATCAAGACATGCAAGTACTAAGTCAGTGAGTGGAAATGTCATCCTTCAAAACCGTATGAAATGCAAGGACTATTATAGAAGTGGTGTACACTTTAAGGTATCTGAGTTACAAAGAAAGCTTGTAGTTCATGGAATTATATCTATGAGCCTTTTAATATACTCAGGTTGTTCTTTATCTCATACAGAGCATTGCAGAATTTGTTTCCCTGGAGGCGTCTGAAGTAAGGCTAGAAAAATCCTACCTGATCTTTAATAATCCCTCACACACATGGTAATACTCCAGAATTGTACTATCATTGTATAATTTACACTTAAATCCTTTCATCTCTGTGCTCCCACCCTCAAAAAAATCTTTAGTGTTACATGGAGCCAATGATTGCATACTTGAAATACCTTGGCCTTGTTGCCACTTTAGACTCATCTGCTTAGACTAATTTATTGTGTTTTGGTTTTTTTTTTTTCCCAGAGAGTAAGACTGAAAAATACATTTCTCCCATTATAGTTAATAGATTCAGGAAGTAATTTGCAGATCAGGAAACAATGGATCTCATATAAGAGCACTGCCTAGGTAATTCGTAAGGAAGATAAACTTGTATTGTTAAGCTTGCACATTTTACTCTTATTTGTAGGCCATATATTGCTCTCCTGTGCTTTCCACCATTAAGCAGTAATGTTATTGCATTAGTGAAAAAGCACTGCTACTTTGACTGGCTTTCAAAAACACACACAAAATCAAATAATGTATTTTACTGTATTATGGAGAACTGTGTTATTTGTTTATAACCGCTCACTTAGTTATTGCTCTCAGTGCTCCATGTTACAATTTAATCACTGCTTTGCATCTCTTGAGTTCATGCAGGCTGTTGTGAGGCAGCGAAGGGACAAAGCAAAATGACTGGCAGTTAAGTGTTTCAATCAGTCAAGATACTGATTTATTTCTTTGTGGAGGAGTGTAAAGGAAATGAGAATGACTGGTTTTTGTAACTGATGCACTGAATAGTCATCAGTTAAACTGTGGAGGTCATACATATGAGTTGAAATAGTTCTTGAGAAAGGAAAGAAACACTAGAGTGTGTCTTGTCATCCACACTGCACATCGTCTTTGTGAAGCTTGTGATGTTCAGCATGTTCTGTAAAGGCAGCACAAAGGACGAGTCTGGAATCCTTTCACTTACAGGGTTTTCATCGCAAAAGAAGTTATATGAAGAATGAAAACACAGGGTGTTAGAAATTTTTTCTTGTCTGTCTAGTTAGTATATACAGCTGCAAAGTTTTTAGCTGTATTCAGGATGATTTATGCATTGATGTTGCAGAATGTTTAAACTGGAACGCCACTTGGCTAACAAATAAATCCTGTCTCTTTGGAATGGGGCAGGTGGTATGAATGTCTGTGAAAATGGATCCTTTTTGGAGTACAAATTATAACTCAACTAGAGCAAAAATAGGAGTAAAAACATTGGCAGAATTTTATATCTCTGCTTTAAAAATATTCATAGGTATGCCTGAGATAGGAACAG
Source organism: Fulmarus glacialis (assembly GCF_000690835.1). Lineage (NCBI taxonomy): Eukaryota > Metazoa > Chordata > Aves > Procellariiformes > Procellariidae > Fulmarus > Fulmarus glacialis. Next base: position 5,138 of record NW_009224853.1, read on the forward strand.
ATACATTAAAGTTTTCACTGCCCACTTTGATGCAATAGAAATCACGTAATTTTACGTTTCTCCTTCCGCCCCCGGCTGAACTTTGCCATTTAGTAATAATAATTTTTTTTTCTTACCTTGAAGTGCTGGTTTTAATCTGAAAAAAAAAAAAATCATTTTTAGATAGTCAGAACAATAAATATTCTATAGCAAACCTGACCACATTAGATGGTATTTATAAGATACAGAAAATTCAACCGAAGTTTTTTGCTAATGGTTTGTCATCATTTCTTTTGCGCAATTTTATATTCCATCTGAACTCGTACAGATACAAAATCCAGAGGAAGCAAGCAGATAGTTTTGAATGAAACTAGGTCTTTCTAAGACTTTAAACCTCCAGAGCCCACTGAAAATCTGTGCTCAACAATCATTGCTTTTACAGCAAGAAAGATACCTTACCTATCAAGAAATTGCTTTAGTGGGGTATTCCCTGGAAAGCCCACTATAGCTTAGCCTACATTTCATGTTCTTTTTCTCACCTAAATCCTGAGGTTTTGAAATGGTTTCCTAAAATGTATGAACTAAAATTTGATGAAAATGTGGCTACATACAAAAAAATAGAACTACTATTTAAGAGGAGCTTTCAGTGCTGACAACAGAGAAACTTTTCACTGTCTCATGGAAAACTGCATGGCTGAAACTGCGACTACAGAGAGAGAAAAGGTGACTTGCCTCTTGGTCAGAGGAGAAATTTCCAGGCTTGCTGCTAAATGCACTCTGGGGAAGTGAAGGTGTCTGTGGTATGAAATGATAAAAACAGCTCTTACTATCGCAGTGGCTGGATGGCAAAGGGGAAGCCCCACTTTTTAGTGACACTGATTTCTGGGTGTTTTATGCATGTTACATGTGCTGCGTCCAAATGAATTGGTGTTTATTTTGATGACACCCATTAAGACACAGATTTTTGAGACCTATTTTGTCTCTCAGGGAATGTGCAAGATATGGTGATGGATGTATGATCATGATAGTTTTGGAAGATGAAGGAGAAGAGAAAGTGTGCTGTGGGCAGGAAGCAGAGCTACTTCAGCATTTCTTTTCCCTTCTGCCTTTTTTGCGCTTACAGTCCATTCAGTCTGGATACAGATCTATTCCTAGTGTGTGGAACTGCATTATTTAGCCCACCACTGCAAGCCAAATTGTTATCCCTGGAGATAAAATTGCTAACTTGATTTAACGGAGCTTTGTTAATCTAGAATTTCATTTATGTCTTCTCTTGGATCTGTCCATTGTAGGTACTTTGTGTTTATTAAGTATGATTTTGACAAAAAGACACAAATACACACTAATAGCAGCTATTTAGCTAGCTTCTCAGTGCCTGGGAGAAAGCTGTCCAGGAGACTCTTGTCTTGTAAGGAGGAGTTAGAACTTGCTATTGAGTCCTGTAGTGCCTGTGTTCGCACCACATCGATCCTTTAGAAGTGAGACACTGAAGAAGCAGATCTTTATTATGCTCCTTGGCTGTGAGTAATTACTGAGAAATATGGAAAAGAATACCTGAGTGTTTTATTCATGATCTACTTAGTGGCTGCATTCCTTACTCCTGCATGTTTTGAATACCATTTGCTAGAATGACCAGTTGAATACACAACCAACCACTGGCTAAAAAGATCTGCAGCGGTTAAAAATACTGTGAGATGTGCTTGCTGAGAGAGAGATCAAAATAGTCCCCTGGAAGATTATGGATAAGGATTACATAAAAGAGAGAATTTGCAAGTCTGGAATGTGTTTCTCTTACAGTATCTATTTCCGTTTTCTGTGAAATGACTTTCAATTTTTAGGTTATTCCATGTTTTGTTATAATCTCTCGGATGGAGAGCAGATTTGAGATGTACAGTCTGAAAACAGGTTGCAGTGGTTCTTGATGATGTCTGGAATATTTGCAAGGTTTTAGCAGCCGATATGATGCAGATGAGTGCATAAAACAAATGATAGCATTTATCATCTATGTTGCCATCCCGTTCCCCAGAACTGTGGAGGGGGATTGGGGTCCTCCTTCCCTTCAGTTTCCCTCAGTGGTGGTAGGCTCTGTATAAAACAGAAAAAAACCCAAAACCTGTCTCTTAGAATGCTTGGTAGTAGAGACAGTAGCTGTTTTCTGATGAGGAAATACCAGAATCATGGGACTCCAGTTATCAGCTAGTCAGTGGTGTCAGTACTCAGATACTGACATCTTCTATCCCTTTCTTTCCCTTTCATTAAATCACACAATAAAAGACGTACTCGAGGTGAAATTTTAACAACGAAGAATTGGCTTTGGAGAACTGTGTGGCACTGCTTTAGGAGGGCAGCCTGGAAATGCCCCCCCTCCCCTATGAAGATGCTTGTTTGGCAGGAAAGTGTGGCGATGTGGATAGAAAGGGTCAGAAATGTGATAAGTACGAGTTATTTAGTGGTTTAAGGATATTATGTGTGATAAAAATGGTAATCTCCGCTATTCATTTTCCCACATCAAGGAGAGACAGGAGGAAAGAGGCTACTAAAATGGTTTTGCAGTAGCATTTTGGATGGATTATGAATGGAGCAAGACTGAGATTTACAGACAAGAAGCTGTAGTAATTGACTTGTGAGACAATAGCTCACAGGCAGGCTGTGTAGTTTTTAAACTAACTTGTAGATCAAGATGTTCATAGTATTGTACTGAACCTGGTCACTCAGTACTGTCTCTAAAGAGGGAGGGGAAAAAAGTTTTCATAACTGCTATAACCTCTTAGCTTTCCTATTTTCTTCAAGCACTGCATTCAGTAGACCTTTCCAGGTTGAATTTTGCATGATGCCTGATCTGCTGCAGCTGCATGTAAGCTCTGGCTACTGAGCAAAGTAACCATCTCACCTGACTCAAGTAAGATTCACCATGGGCAATAAGTCTTTCTGTAACAGGTTTTTGTAGGATCAGGCTTCTGTTTGCGGGATTTGTTTGTGTATTTCTTAATGGAAAAAGAAAATTTCTGTATTACCTGTAAAATGTTGAGCGTTTAAAGTTTTCTGCTTGCTAACAGGTTTTTAGTTTGTATTTGTTTTCCCAGAAACATCTATTCTTTCCTAAATTACTCTATCTCCTCAGAGCAATCTTCAGCTAAATATGAGGACAGATTTGCACCATTAGCAGTATATTGTCTCGAAGGGAAAATATGATTGTTGTGATGTAAGGGCAAAAGGTGGTCTTGCCCATATTGCCACGTTTGTCCGTAATTTATGTATTTCCTTCCTGTTAGTTTCAAAGGATTTCTTTCTAGCCAGGAGTTAAATGGACCCATTCAGTGTTTACATTTATGCAAATGATCGTTGTGTCACTAGGGTTGCAACATTAAAAAAAAAGTGCCAGATATTTTACATGCCTTTGAGTATTAAAGTGATTGCAATTACCTACATAAAAGGAGTTGCTTTATTAATTAATTAACTTGGAGAAAAAAGGCTAGTGACCCTCTGAAGGAATATCAATAACTGAAACATTAATTATGCAAATAAGAACTGTCTTTACTGTTCATTATTCATAGTTTAACATGAAAATTGCCTTTTAAAATAATGCTTCATTCATATATTTCAATAAATGTCTAATTTGCCTGGGCTGTCACTTGGATCTAGATTTTGAGACAAAGACTCTGCAGACATTGATACAGACAGACTGCTCATTCCCCGTGGCACTTTGTTCAAGTCACCAGTACCCAGTTCCTAATTGTTGGGCTGGTATTTTTTTGAAGGCTTGCGCTCTGAGGCAGCAATCCCCTTGTGAACGAGTTCTTGCGAAATTTGTATTCAGAGAGACAGAGTTACAACATTTCATAGTGGCGAAGGGAGGGGGGAAGAAGCAGCAAAACGTTTAAAGAGCTTTTGTGACTTTCTCGTGGTTTCAATTCGGAGGCTGTAGCAGAACTCCGAGTCCTGTTTGAGGCTAAGTTGTGGGATTGTCTTTTTCTTTGGGGAGTCAGTAGAGGTAGTACCAAGGCAAACAAATACCATAATGAAAACAAAGTTGGACCATGTGTTGGATTACTCTGAACTTATGCACTCAGTCAACTTGCTGGTCCTTTTTCTATTTTGAAAATGTGACTATATGCCACCTGTCAAGTGCTGCAGGTGATTTCATTCAGTTTGTGAGAATACAGTACTTGTGAAGAGCTCTGCCTTTTTATTTTCTGAAGCTTCACAGAGTGCATTAGCAAATTCCAATGAAGGATTTCCTTTTCATATCCCTGAAGACAACAGTCAAAGGTTTCCAGGGCTACTTCTCGCTCAGGTGCCTATAAGTATTCCGACAACAGGAGAGAGGAGAAGAGCTGTATTTTCTTTTTCATCAGCTGAAAGGCTGTGCTGCAAATAATCTTGGTTTTGTTTTGAGTATAAAGACAAAAAGTAGTAGCTGTGCAGTTCCAGAAAATCTTTTACTCTCCACTCCCTGAAGATTCAAACATACCCGCTTATAAACATAAGATGTTAAGATTTTCTTTTTTTAATGCCCTAGAACTTGCTATGCCAATAGCAGAAAGGGCTGATGAAGAAATATGTCTCCCCCTTCCCTTGTAGCGTGATGAATTGAGGAAGTCCTGATTGAAAATTCTAATCACAGCCTTGCAGTCCTTCAGATCACAACCCTTGACAGTTGATTCACTCCTTTTCATGCCTGCTCCCTCTGACTGCTTCTGGTGCCTCTTATGCATGAGTCTATCATTAGCACACAAAGCATGATGGATTGGTTGGGGTACCTCTATCCTTAGAACCTGGGAAATGCTTCTTTTTCAGAATCAAAGAACCTGTGTGTGACATCGTCATGAATGAGAGAAGAAAGTAATACAGTATTGGATGTGCCTGTTTGCTGCCACTGTTTAGAGAGAAAATGATGCATTATGGGGAATGTAAGTATATGGCCTGTTTGCTTGGGTTTTTTACTCCTCTCTAGTGAACGATGCAGAAAATTATGAATCTTAAACAGTGTGTAAGCGGAGTCCGGCAAGTGCGTGGAAGTTTTAATACTTTTTGGAAATCTGAACTGTAAACACTTCCAAAATTCTACTTAAAGATCAGTCTGTTTGTGAAATCTCTTAACTTTCAGTGTGATCTGATGACCAAAATGATTAGGAATAATTGGTTTTGGTACTGACTGTGGACTTCATTCACTTTTGTGGATTCTCTTCTATAGACCTTTTTGAAAGGAAACTTTTGCAAATGTTTGCAACTGCAAATGCAGATGTTAAACTTGCAAATGCTTTTATTCATCTGTGTGACTTGGCATTTAATGTTTCAGTGAACAAGACTGTTAAGTTTTGGCTCCAGTGAAAGATTGATAGGAACAATTTTCGAATGTGGTATCAAAACAAAGTGAAAATATGTCATGTTCAAATACAGAGCTCCGATGCGTCATGTGGTCTTGTAATAAATGAAATAGCACTACAAACCTGACAGATTTGCAAGAAAATGTTTTTAAATTTATGATGATTAATTTTCAAGATGAACTGCAATACAAAAAAGTGTTAGTAGATAGTTAAAGAAGGTAAGGGGAAGTAGCTTTCTGAAATGGAAACAAGCAGGTAATGATAAGGCTGCCTTCACTTTTACATCATGCTTTCTAAAATTTGTGCAGTGAGTAAATTGATATTCTGGCTGCTGCAGCTGGCAATAACAGCTACTCATGCAAGTGTAATATCTTGTGGAAATTCCACTTCTTGGATTTGTACTGTTGCTTTTTACTGGTTGGAAATAGGAGTAACACAAAGCATAACTGAAGGTTTTCTACCAGGACTGGTGATTCTCTCTGAGCCATCAAAATAAAATGGCACGAACCTAGTGAGAAAACAGAAGCAGCTCTAGTTCCTTGAAAGAAAACCAAACTTTTCTGAGACTCAACATGTTAATTCATCTTGAGCATTTGCCACTTGAAGATTTACTTTGTTTTGCATTAGGACAGTTAAATGCAAAGAATATTTTTTGGTAAGATATCATCTGATTTATTTAAACATTGTTAGGTAGTATTGGGCTAAAAACATGCCTTGATACCATTTATACTTAGCAAGAAGTCAGCCATACATGCCAAGTGCTTAAGTTTTATTTGTATTGATTTAGCTTTATTTTTAACGGTAGGGTTCCTTGCTTCACTTCTTCCCATTTCATTGTGTTTGCACAGATGCCTTGGCAATTGACAGGTGCAGAATAGCTTTATGCACCCATTAGTACAATGTAGTTGCTGGCAAACGTGATTTAATGGAGTGAATGAAGGAACTATACACTGGGACGGATCCTGGATCCAGTGTAAATTGGCATAGCTCTGTTGCCCCAGCATAGCTGTTTTGAAGTTGTTTGTTCCATGCTGTTACCGATCAGAAACAACATTAAACTGAGTGACAATTTGCATGTTAACTCGTTCTTTGGTAGCATTCAGTTTAACCAACACTTGCTTTTTGAGTTACAAATTGCCAGTTGAAGACTGTCTTAAGTAGATAAAGGCTTCTATATATATACACACACACACATATATAGACCATTTAGTCAATATATAAAATAATATATTGAAACAGTGACATTACTTTGCTACTTACTTGAGCATGTGTTCAGCAGATTTTCCCCCTGCAAGGCCTCTTTGCTCTATCTAATGTCTCTTGTAGTATCAATTCCTGCCAAATGCAAAAAGGTAAAATGGTATTGCTCCCTAGCAGTTAGCCTTACTTTTCCTTTATTTCAATAACTTTTGCTCATGTCAGTTTGTCTGCTCTTTTAGTCAAATCTATAAAAATGTGTATATATATCACAGAGCTGATGTTTCAGATGTTTATTTTAAAACTAGGTACAGAAATATATATTTATCCGTCTAATTAAATGAAACTACTACTAGTGGTTCACGCTTTGGTGGGACCTGATTGTGCTCAATGTTTCTTTGTATCGGGTATCTTTTTAACAGTTGAGGCTGCATTTCCATGAGCAGCTCATTGCTGTCGAAAGGGCAAGGCGTACCCGTCTCCCATACATGCCCAACTGTTGTTTGTTGAGTCTCTCTTGTTTAGCAGGTGAGAATTCATTTCTGTTAGAAGATATGAGAAACTTTTTGAAAGAGGGTGTTAGGAAGGAAATGGGATGCATTGTGACTGAAGTGTGAGAAAGAAAGGAATGAGTTTTTATGGTGTGTTTGGACAGAAACCTAGCTTTGTCTTAGTGAGGCCAGAAGTGAGCTTTCACGTTGGACATGGGGGAAAAAGCTTCAGAAAGGATATGAGCTGCACTTTTTCAGAACAGGAGTTCAACAGGAAAAAAAAAAAAATCAGAAATATCAATGTCGTGTTATTTTAAAACAGCTAAAATGCATTTAAAAGGAGATGTTAGAGTTACCATTAGCACTAAAACTTCTAGATGGGAACGTTTCATGTTGGTAAGAAGTTATGTGAGAAACCCCAACAATTGTCTTCCAACTGTTAGTTTCAAGCACTTTGAGGACAGCAGACCTGCAGCACCCTCTCATATCTTACCTTCCTCAATTTCAGCAGTGCTCTCTCTTCTCTGTTAAAGAAACACACTTGATGGTCCTAGAATTCTCCCTGGTATCCTTGGGACAGTGGGTGTGCGGCTCAAAAGCAGTCTTTTATCTATAGATTATAATTTAAGTTCACTTGGTAGATAGTAGAAATGAAAAATTCTAGAAGCCATTTTGGTGAGAAATAAGTTTGAGCTGGGGTTACTGTCTGAAGATAGATCTGAATGCGCTTGTCCATTTATATTACGTTTTTTCAGCAGAGATGCATATCACAAGCAAGGTCCCTGCTGGTCCCTATCAGGTTCCTATCTTACTGTGCACAGAGAGTTGAAAAAAACAAGGCCCATCTGAAAGGCTTAAGGATCCAAAGATAAAATTAGTGTAATAAGCAAGTGAAGGAAAAAAATGCCGAAATGGATGAAATGTATGTGCAAGTGTACAGTATCTTGTGCTTGCCTTTAGTATATTTAGTATAGTATATTGCTGCCTTTAGTGCACTTCATAATGGCTTTCAAATGCAAACAAGTTGCTTTGGTCCTCAGTCCTTAATATCAGGAATCAGTTTTATCCACTAATATCCCCAAAGAATAACCAGGATCATGCTGAAACTGCATGTTCTTTTCTTCCAACTAATGCCAATATCTGTGCTGGGAAAAAAAAAATAACCTGTCCTTTGCAGATGCTTGCAGCTGTGTGTTTTATCAGTAACCATAGAAGGGGAATGCCTGTGTTTTGTGCTTGTGTAGAGTGCATGTTGCTTTTCTGATGGAATCAGTATTTTTAGGGGGAGTATCTTTCATCAGCATGTACATATTTTCATGTGTTCAGTAGAGATCAGCATTAATGAACTTCTCAAAATTAAAATACATACGGATTTCCAAAAGTTGAAATGCGCTAGGTGAGACTTTCAAATGACCACAAGAAATTTAGCTATGCTGCTTCTGTCATTTATATGCTCTACTTTGAATGTCAGAATCCTGCTATCTAAAACGTGTCAGATTATGTTCTGTATATCACTTAACAACTGGATAGCTTATACGTTTACCACTTACTATTTGCAAAGCGTTATACAGTCAGCTATGTGGGCTTGTTTATACTGGGGCCATTTTCCATTGCCATTGAGTGCTTTGTCCCCACTCTAGACTTGCCAATAATCCATTGGCAATTCACTTGCACCCAACTTTTTGACAATCTTACTTTGTTTTAGAAATGAGAATACTCTAGAAGACTTTCATGATCATGACTGATCAGTTATACTGTGGCATTTACATTTGGATAGAATTCAAAGTTTCTTAAGCATAAATATTCACAAACATATGATGTCTCCTGTGAATGTGTTGTTTAGTGATTCTGATGTCTGTTAATACCTGACATGAAGTGACCAGAAAAGTGTATTCATTACTTTCAATAACAGTTGGATCGTATCTCTTGCAGTTTTCTGACAAGTTTAGCTATCAAATAACCTGTAATTATTTACCATCTGAGCTGATAAAGCTTTACAAGTTTTGGAAGTTAATTCAGAGAACACTTGAGTTGTACTTAACCACTGAAGAAGTTCTATACATAGAGGGCTGGATTATACTTAAGGGTATAAAGCTTCGTGATTGTTTGTCCTAAGGATTTATATTGTCTGTAGTTACACACAAAATCTAGCAGTCTAACGGCATTAGCAAAGTAGGGTTTTTTAAAATAATCTCTCTTCTCAGGTCTGTATTTTGTATGTGTTAACTTAGATTTTTCCGGTATGTTTAAATCAATGACATTTCATCTAAGTATTCTATTACGTAAGCATCATCAGAAAAGATGTCGTAAAATGAATTTAAAGACATATCCAAGTTACTCTTTATAACCATGTAGAGCTGCAATTCTGGCCTTTGTAGCTGTACCAAAGTTAACTTTAATCTAGGCAGCAGGAGTACTGCTCACGTGCCAACTGTGACAGCTGAGGTTTCAGGGAGGCTGTGCAAGCCTGCCCGCCACTGTCGGTGCTCACTCTTCACAGCCTTACCTTGGCTAGTTCAGGGTCTGACTCAGGAATGCAGCTTGTCTGAATATAACTATTACTTAGGTTTATGTGTAGATGATTCTTACTGCAACTGGAGACTTTAAATGCAAACTCATCAAATTTTTAATGTCACTGAAACTAAGGTGGTTTGTGGATCTTCTCTGTGGTCTTGTAGTGATCCTGTGTGTGAAGGTTATCCTCTTGCCTCCGACTGCCTGCTGACAGGCAGCGATGCATTTGTGTTGGGTCTCATTGACTTACCTGGTTTTTTGCATAACTCTGGAATTGGCTTGAAGAAAGAGTTGCAAGATTTTTTTTTTTCCAAATATCCTGTAAATATGTTTCACTAAATAGACAATGTGGTTTCTGTTTTCAAATTTTAACGCATACAGATTTCCTGATGTCCTTTGCTTGCAAATCTGCTGTGAAAGAGGCTTCTTATTTATAAAATCAGGTGATATTTATGATCACTGTAATGCAGGTATGTAACTTCTTAGCACAAAACAGAAAATACTTGTAAAACTAGGCTGACATTTGAGATTAGTATTCTCAATCCTATCAAGAAGTGCCTAAATTATATTCACCTCAGTGACTTAACATTTTGACGTTTACTTTGACTTTATAATAGTTTGTGACCTGCATGTCCTGGGCTATATCAAATCTGGAATCTGCAGTTCAAAGATGGAGTCCATCTGTGCATGCAAAAAAAAAAATCGTAAATTTATTTTTAATAGTTCACTATAAATACTGTTTATACCTTAAGATAGTTCACATTTGTGATGTGAGTTACCACTATTGATATAGTTATTAGATTATTAGATTAGATTAAAATTATTAGTTATTAGAGTATTAGAAATAATTTGAATTAAAGAGTGATTATGAGTTGTGGACCTTATGTAAAAACTTCTGAAGATAATGGAAAGACTCCCATTGAAGTTAGCTGACTTTGATCTCACTGTATGTTATTTCTTCTGATTCTTAAGGCTGAGGTTGTGCAGTCTAGTATGCATGAACCACACTAAGAATGGGGATTTAGGGTTTGTCTAATATTCTGATATGCACTTTGACGAGATGAGCTAAGTTCTTAGTGGAGATTTTAGTTTGCCTCTTAAATTGGAGAAATACTTTTCTTCTGAAGACTGAGTGTAGAGTATTTCATCAGGTTTTGTATGTGTTGAACTTTTCTATTTGTTGATGGAGCAGCTCATACACACCTTCTGTACTTGCTCAAAGGGAAATTTGTGTACTTGAAAGTTTTGTGAAGAGACTTTGCATGTTCAGAAAGTTGACCATGTAAACTCAATGTATGTGCCTAGTGGTAATTGCTGGGAGAATAAAAAGTGCCAAGAAAGCTGAATTTCCATCCTGCTCTGCAATCGTTTGGTGGGAGTTAACGACTCATTTTTGCAAGAGGTGATTCTATGATATTCCAGCTTCCTTTTTAACTTGTATCTTGGCAAATACAGGCAGACCGATCAAAAGAGACATTGTCAGATTACGTGTGAAGTCAAGGTTTGTACTTTCCCAAGGAAAATGTGGATTTCTATATAGACCATTTTACACTCCAATACCAGAGTTTATTAAATACTAAAGATGTGATCTGTAATAAAAATGAGAAAAATGTATTGATATGTTCATCTTTTAAGCAATAATCAGTGTGGCTTGTCTTAAATGGTCTAGACTTCCATTTTAACATTCAGTGACAAAGTGAAAAGGCTGTACAAATGTATGGTACTTTAATTAATAGGGGCAATATTAAGCTTTGAAAGTCACCTGGAGCTTTTGTCTCTGTTGGAGCACTCTCTATGCTGTGAATCTTCCCTAATAGTTAAAGCAAATGAACTAAAATAGCCTTTGGGCTATTTTGTTGCACTGTGTTGTTGGGGAAAAAATTAATCCTGTGCCATTTTGCATTTGCTGTCTGTGAATCAAACTGTGAAAGCTAATTTAAAAACTTTCACACTTGGCTTGAATGAGGACTGCCAGTGCTTGGAGAATGTTAAATTGAACGCAGTTAGCTTGAAGTGGGCTAGCTTAGATATACCCATCAGCTTCAAAGTGCCCAGGCTTAATGACTGCTCTGATAAACTAACACAGAGGTTACAGAAAAGAATTTAAAGGCATTAAGTTGCTACTAAAAACCTACCCTGTATAGAATAGATCTTTAAACCGAAAATAGTTTGTACACCGAGGGGTAGGGAGCCCTGTTGGCAGGGAGGTGGTGAGGCCCTGTGGAAAGTTAGATACAGCACAGTGCTGCATCCGTGAACGGGCAACGAAACAACTGATGAACCTGCTCAGAAATTTTAAAGGCATAAATAATGTAAGCATTTGTAAGTATAATACATTGTAATAGCAATAAATTACTATTTATGGTCTCTGAAGTAGTTTGGTGTCATAGATACTTAAAGAAGAGGCAGCTCATACAGCTATGGTAGAGTGAAGTCCTGGAATGTTTTAGGGAATGATGGCTGTACCGGTGCTAGTGTTTCAGTTTGGAGAAATAATGTGGGTTTGAAGTTAATCTCTTAATTGTATCTGTTTATGAAGTGCTGCATCAGCCTGTAATGGGGGCATGAGGTCCAAACTTAATTGATAAAGTGAAATTCCATGCTTGGTGTGGGAGTTCAGAGTAGCTTGCAGACTGGATGTGAGCAAATCTCTCAGACTGCAGATGCTCTAGAGTTAGGGATTTTTGGAAAAGGACTGAAGAAGAAAAAAGTGATGAACAGCTGAAGTTGTGAGAAGAGTTATCTACAATGACGTTAGCTGCTACTCTAAGTATAATGCCTCTTCTCTTGGAAGATGGGATGTCTGTCAATCACAGTGGACTGTGGCTCTTGGGATACCATTTTTCCATGACAGCATGTCAGAATATGTGTTTGGAGCTCATTCAAAACCTTTCTTCCTCCCTCACCCCCCCCGCCCAAATTGCGGGAGGTTGGTTTGTTTGTTGTTTGTTTGTTTTGTGGTTTTTGTTTTCCTTCCCTCTGCTTTTTCTTGGAGAAGACTGCCTGCAGAGTTTTATCTCCAGGTGCCAAGTGAGGTCTCGGCTCAAGTTATTCTATGAGGACTGTAGTAAGCGACCACTGAACTTCCTAGTGGAGAGAGATCCTGATGGTAAATTGAAAAGAACGGAGACTGTAAATTAGCATTTTACATGTCATCCATTCTTATGTGAGCAACACAAATTGTGCGGACAACAGCAACATTTTTAGTTAATGAACCCAGCCATAAGCACTATTCACATTTAACACATTTACAGGAGGTAGCATCCAGTCAAAAACTTCCATTAATTCTTTCTGCATTAATATTGTGTGCATGAGTGCATACATTTTTGTGTGGATTTGTATATATGTGTACGCTATTAGTGTATGCAGTGTTAAAGCATATATAGTAATTCAAAAAGAACCACTGAAAAAGTTTCATTATGCATGTAAATATATTCAGCAGAAGACTTGAAATAACTCTTTAATGGAAAAAAAGGAAAAATTATGCCATTTGACATGAGGAATCTATTTTGAACTATAGTATATACACAGTCTGTTTTCTGCCTTTCCTTTCTTGAAATTGTTGCTTGAAATATTATGGTGGCATGCAAAGGCTTTGCTTTAAGTTTAATTTTAAATTTAATTTGCCTGAATGCTGTCAGGGTATTTAAAATAGACAGTAAAATTGGAACTTGGTGATATTTGGCACTCCATTTCTATAGAAATGGCATTCAGGATACAACTTTGGACTCATAAGTAAAATAAGATGAAATCACACATGTTAATGATGATTTTTAAATATTTTAAGAACATGTAAATAAAATTTCCTGCCTTGATTTGGTTAGTTATATGGGCAGCAGGGGGGAGGGTTTGTAACAGTCGTATAGATATAAAGCCGTGAATGAACTTTTTCAATCTGTTAATCCAAGTGTTCTTTAATGGATAAAAATAGAATCAAATTACTGCACATATAAAAATCTGGGATTTATTTACTGAGCTTCAAACAGAATTATTCTTCCAATAATATTTTGAATATTCTCGTGTTTTGGTCTTGAGTAGACTGGCAGGGGGTTACTTTGCTGCTAAAAGGCTAGGCATCCTCACCTGCGTTTGCTTATGATCTGGTGACATCAATTGTTCCTCAGTTACACTTCAGTCTTGATAGGAAGGCTAAGTCTTGCTGAAAAAAAGTAATTTAAAGGCTTTTATTAATATGAAGTATTTGCTTTGAGAAGGTGATCAACCTGTTAATGCATTTGTTACCAATATAACTTTCTCTTAAATTGCGGACAACTTTGTGAAGATTTTTATGAAGGTCACTGTGGATCTGTCTCAGTTATTCTCCTCGCATTGTTTCCAAGCCGCTCAGCTCTGATGAGCAGCCGTCCCCGGCCTCGCGGTGCTGACTCCAGTGCAGGTTCAGTCCCTGCGGGTGGACGCAGCCGGTGGAATTGATATGCTTGCTTCTGCTTTTATCAGAGCTGTAACATGATAGCAGAGTAAAGCATAAATCACAATGGGACATCTCTACCGTGGGTCTCAAGGCATGCGTTCCTTTCAAAGTCATCAATCTGGAGAAAATAAAAGGAAAATAAAACCCTGTCCAGAATATAGACAGATATCCTTTCTTTTCTTTCTATTTGAACCAGGGGCTGTATTGCAGGTGTTCTGAACTTGCCCTTATGAACTTGCCCTTATCATCATCGTGGGCAGTTATAAGATTTTGACCTAGCCTCCTTACGGGAAACTAAGCTGGCAAACAGTCTTCCCTTCTTCAGCCGGGCTGCTTCTCAATGTATCCTGGTGCTGGATGTGCACAGCAGCAGAATTTTATTCCCAGTTGATTAGTTTGGTCAGGTCAGCCCTGTTGATTGACTTGCCAGAACCTGTAGAACCAGTACCCTGCCACCCTGCTTTCTCACCAGTACTGTACGTGAAACCAGCCGGTTCAGGAGTGGCCGTGGTATTTTGTTGTGCATTTGAGGTGGCGGTAGATAAAGTACCACCAGTCTTCAGTGGTGTATAATTTGTGGAGGGCAACTGAGAAGATGAGAGAGAAGCTTTTTTTCCTTGGCTGAATGTCACATTTCCTAAGGAAAGTCTTTGGCTCAAAGACGGACTACTGTGTCTTTGTGTGGTTGGTTGGTTTGCTTGTTTTATTTAATAAAGTAGTGCATTGCTTACAATAATAGAAGCCCTTTGTGAGCATTCAGGGCCTCAAGACTGTTTTGTCTTTCCAAGCACTTTTTGATACTGCTTTGACACAAACAGACCTGAAAGTCACGGTTACAACTGGACCTCCTGTTTTTCTTTCCTATCCTCCTCTACCGAAGTCTTGTTTGAGAGAGAGTCATTTCTGTCAGACTCTTGCCACGGATTGCTAAAGTAACTTCTGCAGGAGTAGGTGCTGAAAGAACGCAGCTTGCAAGCTGAATTCAAGAAGACAGCGCGATATGGTTGTGCTACACCTGTGTTGCCTCTTTTTCCTGTATATTGTTACACACATACATAAAAATGTAAATTACTATTACAGAGCCAAGCACATCAGTAAAGAAATGCTAAATTTAACATCGTCCGCATGGAAGATAACGGAATGCAAAGTTGTGTATGCAGTCACGTAGTAGTAACTTTTCTTTCCACATAAACTCAGTGCAAATGAACAGATCTGGGCTGGAGGATCAAAATCAGGATTGCATGATAAAGGCAGTCACTGTCTGTAGGAAACTTTGTTGCTTAGTGAGCATGGTTGGAGGAGGAAGGGATGATCTCGTGCCTCAGGGCAGCAGGACAAGGTCTTGGAGATTGAACTGTATGTATCATTGCTTTTGCTATGTGGCGTGGAAGATTTCAGCTCCAATAGATATACTTAGGTTTCGTAAAGTTACAAGAAGCTAAAATGAGAATTCATAATGGGAAATGTCAGGCAACTTTAACAACACATGCTGTTACCAAACACCATTATAATTAAACCAAAATACCTCATCAGTAACCAAAATAAGCAAAATCTCTAAAAAAATGACCAAAAAGACTAATAAAATTCTTGTAAGAAACATCAGTTTTGACTCAAATTTTATTGTCATGTTTTGGGCTACTGTAATGTGCATTTCTCTGAATGGATTACCTGAGTTAATGCATTATATATCATGAATTCGTGAGAAGCTACACGTGTAGCTTCTGTGTACCTATGAACGAGAAGTATAGAGTGTTTTCTGCGACTGTGGTTGGAAATAAATCCAGAAAACTCTTATAAACATAGTTTGCAAAAGAAGCAGTATTTTTAGACAATGAACCGAACTTTTCTTTGCTGATCTGATACGATGTCAATAGTCTTTTTTGGTTTTTCTTCTTTTTTTTAATTGACTGTTGCTAGGCACTGTTCTGTACTGTTACCGTTACCAATGTAATAATCAGTAATCTGCCCTTCTCTCTGTGTTTTTGGAAAAAAATATATCTGAAGATGGAACGCAGTATGCATGTTTTTCAAAAAAAAGAAACACCTCTATGCTATGTTATTAAAATTAAAGAATATGATGTATCTTAGGCTTTTTAAAATCTAAGTAGGATGAAGAATTCACTGCAGATGATGCTGTGGAAAGGCTTTGCAAGAGGAGGGCAATCAAGTAGGGATAATTAGAGTTACTATTTGAATAAGCAGAAAGCAAAAAGGCTTATCTGAAAAAGCAGAGTGAAGTTATAACAGCATAAGACTAATGTAAGAATGATTTGCAAGCAATAAAATCACATCTCCATGACTTTGTAAGTACAAAATAATAAGCAATATTGAATAATGGAGACCGTGATAGTCTGGGTTATAAACCCAGCGGTACGTGATTTTACCATTAGATCTTACCTGAAGGGGATAGATTGGTTTAACACTGATAGAGTTGAGCTATGTGAGGATTACAGGTGTTTGGAATGTGTGTGCAGTAAGGGACAAGAGTAATTGCTCAAAATAATCTCCTAGCAGTTAGCTCAGAATAATGGTATGAAGTTTGCAAAACCTCTATTCTCGGGTTTTACTTCTTCCTCTGAATCAGTTTGAATGTATGAATGCCTCTGAAGGAAGGAGATGCGACTATTACTGCTGGCGTCATTTTAAAAGTTTGATGAAGAATAGAAGAACAAATCCTCCTTGGCAGAGAAATGGGTAGGATGGTCTTCAAGTTCTTAATCATCTCTGATTTTTGTAACTCTGTCATTATTTTCATTAATTAACTTGAGTGGGTAACACAAACATCACGTCTTCCAAAACTAGTATTATTGCTGCCTGCTATTTAGTCTGTGGAACTGAAAAAAACAAAACAAACCAAAATGTTAAAGTGACACATAGGCAGTAACTTCATTGAATGCGTGTTTATCCCAACGACTTGAATTGGACATCATCTACAGTCTTACCATGTTGTACCGAGAGCCTGTCTGATTTCACAAGCTGGGCAAGGCCAGGCCTACCTGATGCTGGGCATTGTGAGGAAGCTCCCAAGGAGCTGCTGGAAATGCTGTAGTTCGGGAGCTGGTGTTCTTCCCTGGGGCTTAGCTAGAGGGCACGTGGCTGCCAAGGGTGCCTGCGCAAGGGAGACATAGAGCCGAGGGCTGACCACTGGTAGTCATCTGAGCTCCCCTGGCTCTTTCACAAGGGCATGGGTGCTTAACCCAATGGTCCTGGCTGCCTTCCAAGTGGAGTAATTAAATTGTACAGTCCTAAATTCCCTCTCATTTTAATTGGATTAGGTATTCTTCACCTTTTGGCTTTAAACTCGGCTGGCTAAACAACTGCTTTTCATTATAGCAGAGTCTTTATTTCAGATTAGGTTACATTATCTCTGAATATAATGTACATTGTTTTAAGTGCACCAGGTGTTTCAGGAGAGCCGTGTACAAGGTAGATCAACGTTTTACTTATATTTTTAAATTTATTTTCTTCGCTGTACTGAAGTACACTCATTTGATGGTTATTCCTGATTGCTCTCTCAACTTACAGGCCTTGTTGAGACTGTGTAATCAAAGACAGTTTATAAAAATATTTTAGATCTCCACTGCATCCAGGAAACCCTCTGTTTGCACACACCCTGTGTGTGCAACTTTCATCTCATTCGTGTAGTCAGTGAAATCTAGCGCATCACTGGAAGTTTAGTCTTCAGCGTGTATTCGAATGTTTACCTGATCATCTGGTGGGATTCTGAAGGGAATCTGTGCTACATCTCCTCTAAAATATGCCTTGGTTTCTAGTGTGCCAGTAACTTCTGTTCAGGTACTGGAGCCTAAATAATTGATTTTTCAGTGTGTGCCGTTGCACAGCATTTTGAAACCCAGGCTGCATTGTCAATGCGTACTGTGATTCTCCAGAAGTTTTAATTAATGAATGGGGATATCCAAAAGTGTGAAATAATGAGAGTGAATATATGGTTTAAATCTGAGAAGTTAATTTGTGGACAGTACAAATCTTTGATATGGATAAAATACAGATTAGTTCACTTAACGGTTCACTTGGCCCTAATGCACCTAAATTTAGAACTTATGAGCACCACTGGCCTGTAATCAGAATATGTTTTGCCCTGCATAAAATGGAATTATATTAGTCAATTCGCATTAGCCAAGTCTGAATTCTGTGTCTGGTTGGATTTAGTTGCACTCTGCTGATGACAGAGCTCCGTTTGGCTTTTTGTTTGACCTGGATCATGTGCATCTTTCTTAGTGCTGTCAATCTCTTATGTTGCTCAGTGTACTCCTGTTACTGAAAATCCAAGATCCATAGCCCTTTATTAAATTATAGAGTACATTTCTTGTACCTGTAATATTTACCTTTGGGCATTAGGATTTTTTTCCCTAGAAAATAACCTGGTACAGGATTTTGTGGGAGTTTCTTACTCTAACCTCTCTGAAAACTCTTGAAAAGGAAAAAACAAAAAAAGGAAACAAGAAGACATCCAGGCATGTCTTTGTGGGGAAGGGGGGTGGGGGGGAGGGGGAAGTAGTAGTAATGAACACATCTGCTTTTTTTTTTTTTTTTAATTAAGGATTATATTTCTTGTAAGTAATTGCACAGAAGTAATTTAAAAAAGGAGGATCCCACCTGTGTTATGGACTATAAATGCACTTTCTATAGCATTCTGTCCCCTTTCTCTCTATTAATTCTAGAGGACTGCTCTAAACTGACATAAAGCCTTTTCGTTGTGGACTTGATTTTGTTGATATGCAAAGAGGGAGGGTAAAAACAGCATCCTGTCTTTCATCCTTCTGGATGAGGATTAATCATGATCACAGCTGCAGAATAATGCAGAACTTAGCTGCTGGGGTTGGAGAGGGGGAAGGGACAGGCAGTAGGGAGAGCAAAGGACATAGGCTGACTTTACTTCCACATGCCCCTTCTACCCTTGGAGGCACTGCGTTTAATGGAGGAGTTGCAAGAAGCAGATTCTCAGAAATTGTTTTCCTTCCATTGACTTAGCAGATCCCCTTGTATTTCAATTTATGCTTGCTGTCTGCCAGAAGCATTCCTTGACTTCATGTGCACTGTCCCTTACTACAGGAAACAGCACAGTACTGTCTTCACTGTATGAGAGCAGTTCATATTAAATAAAGGCACAGATTTGCTGTTGCCTCAGCTTACCTTCTTTTTTTTGACTAATTAATTTTTCATGCATCTTACGTTTTTTCCTTTAATCATAACGAATGCATTCAGTTTCCCAGTAAGACACACACACACATGGCTTACTTGTTTTCTTGATGATGCATTAGGCAATGGATGCCGAAATGCTGCTGGCTTGAAGGTACACAGATTTAGACCAGTGACTTTTACTATGTCTCTGTAGATAGCCCCTAAATGCCTTGCAGGTCAACTGTTTTTGAAACGAATAAAAGTGTGCTAATTCCTTCAAGGTAAATCAGGAGGATTATGACATCTAGGAAGAAGAAACTGCCAGACAGCTCATGAGCAATATAACTATGACTGACCCAATAGCATCTCTAAAGCTTCCAATAAAATTGCCTGAGGAGTCTGCCAAGAAGCCAGATGCTGCTGCTGGAAAAATACCTTCTGTAGCTTGGCATTTGTCCTGTAATTGCTTCCAAGAGAGAATAAACTGTAGCATGACAGTAGAAGGTGAATGGTTCCTCGCTGCATGCTACTTGGGTGATTTTTAAAAATGTTTAGAAAATAAGCATGGTTTTACGATGCATTACCACTCGTGCAGGTCCGTATACTCGTTGAGCTGCTTAAGAGTTCTCCATCTGAATAAGCAAGAGCATCTTTTTTTTCCTGACATTTTAGCCTGGCAGTGGCTTGATTTTTCTTTTTCTTTAAAGTAATTCCTTTTACAGGGTCCCTAACCTGATAATTTAGGCTTTGATTCTGTAAGTGCGTGATGTGGTCGTGTAGAACTCTCCAGTTGCATGGTTACAGCAGAGTGGAGACCAGTGTGTTTTCCTGCATGTTTCTCTGTGTGGAATTATGATACAGAAAACAAAACCTGGCCCATGCAGTTTCAAGGGTTAGATTGTTGGGTGGGGTTTTTTTCCCCCTATAGTATATTTTCCAGCTATGGGGAGAGTGCTGTCTTTTATTATTTAGAAACACTACTGAATCTTACCCACGAACAGAAAATGCGTAGAGCCTGACTTCTTATGGGAGGTGGTTCCTCCCTTTTAAAGTGGTTAACATTCTTACTGATACAAAGCAGAGGCATTCGTGGAGCAGTGTATAACATAATCAGATACGAGGCACTGCATTCACAAGTGAGATGAGAACAGGTAAGTGAATTCAAGAAAATTATTTCTGGTTTGAAATTTCTCCAGTAAAATCTAACAGCTGTTCTCAAATACTTCTGTTTGGTATCGTTCAGAAGTCTGCCTGCTGTTCGTCTTAGCAGTCGTGTGGAATTACCTTCATGAGTGACATTGCTGGTTTGAAGACTGGAGTATGTAAATGGAATTGTCAAAAGTATTTCTGTAGCTAAAACTAGTTTACTAAACTATTAAAAATACTGATATTTGTCAGTTGTGGAACAACAGCGTAAAAATAATTTTTGCTTGTATGTGTAAATTCACAGTTATAGTCCCAGAAAGCTTTTTGCTTTTTCCCCTTTGCTCTGCTGGTCAATGAACTTTGGTGGTTGGGTTTGGTGTAATAAATCAAAAGTCTGTTTACAGCGAGGTGAAGTCCTCTGATTAGTTTTCCTAGTACTTAACTGTAAGGGAACAAGTGAGTGTTGAAAAATAGCACTGAATAAAGATCCTGGCATAGGGGGGGTTTATTGTTGTTGACATTAGGAAAGTTTACTTTGCTTTGCTATAATGTCAGCAAGCATTCAGAAAATTGAAGGGCACAATGTATAGGTTAACTCATGTGACTGAGCAAATCTCAAAGAGACCTGAAAAAGTTGGTGCAAAATTCACGTCCGTTAAGAAGGCCAGTATAAAGTATTACTTCAAGCTCTACTTCAGATTTCGAAGTATAGCTTAAGTTGGATCCTGTGTAGGTATTGTGCTGTATTTTTAAAATGAATGAGAGGGTGAGTCCCAGTTCAGTCTCACTTGCAATATTAAGAAAGTCATCTTGAAATTAAAATAGAGGAGCTGAATTAAGATATTTCTGTGAAGGACAGGAGATGAGTAAGTTGCCTTCAACTTACTGTGCCACTTAAAAACGTGCTGAGCTGTCCAGGATGTGAGACATTTCATTCCATAACCTTTTCTTCCAATTAGAAGGCACAGATTCTGATTGTGAGGAATTTGCATTTAAATATAAAACGTGGTGTCTCTGACATTGCTTTTATCTTCTCCCTGGTGATGCTCCTGACTGCATGCTTCTCCCCTTCCTTCAGTGTGATGATTGCACCACTGCGCTTTAGTAATCATTTAACAGCTCTAATTACAGAATACTGCGATCCCAACTGTGTACTTTGTCCTTTTTCCCTTCTTAGTCTTCACTCTGTTTCTTTGGTGTCAAGAGGATCGCAAAAGAGCTGTTCTTCTTTGCAAAAATAGATTCCAAAGATCCTGCTTTGGTAATGTACAGATTTGCATTTTTTTGTTGCTTTAGAGTTAATGACATTGAATTTTAGACATATAGGGGTTGGTTGATCTGGTGTTTGTTTACATCAGTCACGCCGGCATAACTTTGCTGACACTAATGCAGATACACCAGCATAAAATTGGTGTAACTCCAACTCCATTAAAATCAATGGAGTTACGCCAATATAAGTCAAATGTAACGCTATTGATTTTGTGCTGGTGTGACTTTATTGACTTTAATGGAGGTAAGGCAGTTTTCTGCTAGTAGAAGTCAGATCACAGTCAGGCTGTGCCTGGGCAGTATTTGTAGTGGTTGTGAGTTTTGTTTCTTGTTTGTTCTTACACAGCGTTATCAGAAATTCTTCTTCTTTTCTGCTTCAGGGTCAGCAATGTAGTAATCTGGGTATAGCAAAGACTTGGCATAACACAATTCATATAGGAAAAGCATTTAGGTAATTCAGTTTCACTGTGAGCACAGGGAATCTCTAGCCAATCTGAACGACCTCCTACGTTATCTGGGATCATAGCAGCCTCTCACCATCGAAGGAATGATGTGAAGTTTTTAAGCCTGTTTTGTTCAGTGGCAGTGCTCTTTGTTATGTAATACCTGCAAAAGCTTACAAACAGCACTTTGAGTGGAGTTTTGCATCTCGGAGCAGAAAAACATACTTAAAGGAACAATGCGTGTTGTATTTATACACCCAGCACACAGGGATTTTGTTACTCGTTTTCAGCTGCCTGGACTGGAGTTGCATTCCCTGCCCCACAGGCAGAGGAGAAGCAGACGCGAGCCTGTGTATCACTGCCTTCCCAGGGTCTGGTGGGAGAGTGCAGGGAAGTCTGTGTGTGTCTAGCCTTTTCCAGGACTGACCTGTTTCGTTCAAGGCTGCAAATGCACTAGTCCAGCAGACTTGCATGCTTTCTTATGGAATTGAAGGCATACAGTGCTGCCACAACTGTTTTTAATGACTGTCATTTCCATTTTGATTTCCAGCCTTTAATTTTATGTGGCAATAGATTTGGGGTTCGATTCTGTCCTTTCTAGCCTTGCAAGACTCCTGAAAGCAATGCTACTCACGCTGCCTGATGGATGCTCCCAGGTATATACCTAGCTCAAAGAAGAGGTAGGTGTTAACAAAACCTGTGGAAGGGGATGTTAAATGTTATTTCACAGAGTTGAAGCTGATAACCTGATTATTGGAAATCAGACTGAGACCAACTGGAGGGACCACAGCAGCACTGGAATTATGCAGCACTAGCTCTGGTCAGCAATAAAGCAGAACAGGGGAGAGCAGCAAGTCCTGGGTTCTCAGTGCTGGGTGTGTTTTTTGGCTTTGTTTTTTTTTTTAAAAAAAAAAGGCTTTACACTGTGATTATAGAAATTCTTTTAAGAGGATGAATTTCATGTTGAAAACATGGAAAGAAAAAATACAAATATTTTTCTATTGGTCTTTAGCAACTGGCTCAAATCTAGCAGTTTTTCTTAGAAGTATCTGAATATCCTTCCTCAGAGAAATTAGGAACCAACATCATGTAGTTTTACCTGAATGCAAAATGGCATACTTTGAAAGTATATTTCAAAAATTCTGTTAAAGCGAGGTCGATGTGTTCTGTTTTGCCGTTGTTTCTAGAATGCTGTCCTCTATAATACAAAATAGAAACTGTAATATTAAAATGAAATGTTAGTAATTTCCCATTAAAAATGTTGATGAAATCAATTCATTCCTGTGAAAAGCCTCTTTTTAATCCAGACAGCATTTTTTAGTGAGTAGAAAATTCACAGCACTTCTGGTGAATAATTGGTGAGGTGGAGTGTAGTATTTGCCACTACATGGAGTGATTTCCAGGAGGAATTTTAGTAATTATTCCCGCTGTCATTGGAATACTAATAAACATATTACTTTGGAAGTATTTTATAGGTCAATTTTTTGGCAAGATGCTCTTCTAGTGGTAAATCAGCTTCAGTGGTGCTATTTACACCATCTGAGGAACTGGGTAGCATGCCTGAAAGATGCCCTAGAGATAGAATAATGAAGCGTATTGTAAACCACAACAGATTCAATAAAATGTATTATTTGCCTTAGTTACATGTAGATTTTTTAAAAACAAGCTTCTTGTTTTCAGGAGGTAAGTATTTTATAAACTCAACTAAACAAATAGCAACTATATAGAACAGGAAATTAAATGTTATGGTTTGAGTACCAAGTAGTTTTCTGATGTCGGAAGAATTAGAAAGGGTTAATCAGGAAGTATTGGTCTGGTATGTCACTACAGACATAGTACAGACAGCATAATAAAGCCCATAAATCTCCTCCCTTCATCTTTATATATAGAAAATTAGAGGTGGAGGGGAGTACTTGCTTTTAGAGCAAACAAAACCAACTATGAAATATGGAGGCGGTTGCGAGTCTTTGCAAGCTGTGTAACTTAGGGAGGTAGTGGGAGGAAGAAGCAGGGTGCTGGGTTTCAGAAGAGCATTTGCAGTTTGCAACGGGAGATTTGAGGAGCTAAACCGGGCACTTGGCTTTCCATGCGTCTGCTGAGGGAATGGATTTTTGGGTGGGATCTCAGTTTGTGCGCATGAACAGTAAGCTTCCTTTTACCTTTACAGGCTACAGAAATTGCAGGAAAGAGCAGTGATTGACATGCCATGCCATAACAGAGAGTCATTTGACTTTGTCACTAGAAGCAGTTTATTATGCTGTTCTCTGGGCAAATGACAAAACTAGAGAAGAGACTGGGCACATGCAACAGTCTAACGGAGACTGTTTTCTTTTGCAGGCTGGGCAGAATTTTAATGCATGAGCTGGCTTAGATTTTGCTGCTAAACACGTTGTTACAGAATTTGCTTTAATGAGGTATCTACAGAGACATCTCCTGTTTGCTTGTCTTTTCCTCCTCATTTTCTCCTCTGTGTCAGTATCTTAAGCTCCCTCTTTTACCTCGTCTTCCTGATTTTCTGGTTCTTACTTACAGGCCTTATTAACTGAAATATATCAGTGGGTTTTGGACCAGCCCCTTGGGTTTCAGTTTTGGAATTAGTGTAGAGCCTTCTGTAAAAGATTAATACTCTGATACCAAGTAGCTTCCCCCAGGATGTTCGCAAGACCTGACCATTAGGGAAATGAGCTGATGAGTGCAAAATAGTGTGAGCGGCTCCAAAGGATTTCATGGCCTCGTCTCTCTGGAGGGTGTGAAGGGCACTGCTGGCAAGGATGGGTTTTTCCACTGTCTTTGTGTGTGCAGTCCCACTGAAGTTCTCTGTGTTGGGCTTCGTAGTAAGATGAGAAGTTGATGAGTAACATTCTTCTCCCTGGATAGCAGTCCTTTGCGCTTGAACTGTTTTCAGTTTTCCAGGATCACAGCACTTTTAAAATAATTTTGTCACTTATATTTTGCCCTTTTAATATGTTTGGGCTTTGTTTAACACTTGCAAAATCATGGGCGTCAATGTTCCCTTACAGATGATTATATTGGGTGCTTTGGAGGAAACGAAATGAATTGCAAGACTTCAGAGGTATAAAAGCAAGAGCTAAGGATGGTAGCGTGGTTTTTGTTTTGTCAAAGCAGGGTTTGGGAGGTACCATCCTCTTGTCAAATCCCACTTTGGGGCTGTGGAGAACTTAAATACTCAGGGAATGCTGGGGCTTAGTGTCAAATCCTTTCTAAGACTGCTTTTCCTTTACATAAGCAGATGGAAACTGGTTTCAGGGGAGGGAACTTCTTAAGTTTTGAAGCCCTGAAGAAAATTGATAAATTCATGTATTTTAAAGCCAGAGGGGAAGTATTATGATCATCTTGTCTGACCTCCTTCATAACTCAGTCCAGGGGAAGTCGCCTAAGAACCCCTTCATGAGCTTGCTCAAGCACGGTTGAAAAGACAAATGATTTGACAGAACTTGCTGTTTTACAGATGCGTGGGGGGGGGCGGGTGGAGCATGTGACTAATTTCCCTGCGCATAAAAGGTCCAACCTGTGTTAATCCTAACTGCAAAGTGAATTTACAAAAATACTTCTTCACTAAGGCTTTAGGTTTTATGCTGGCGTAGGAGTAATACAGAATGCAGGCTTAAGACTTCTCTTGGAATTAAAAGCCAGTTAATTCCAGAATGCACTGATTGTGTTCCTGCTGTAGCACTTAATAAGGGAACAGAAAATGTCAGTATTTTGTTAAAACGAAGAGCTCTGAATCCTCTTTAGGAAAAGCTGAGGCATGCACATAACATTGTAATAGCTGGAACAGTAACAAGGCACACAAGAAGATTGTTAGAGTGGATACGTGTAAGATGATGGATTTTTTTTTTTTTTTTTTAAATGAGCTAACAAAATTTTGTCTTTAGAGCAGAGAGAGAAATGTGGCAGAAATGATCAAAGAAAATAGCATCTCATTGATAAAACACATGCTGCAGTATTTCCCACAGTTGGAAGACCATAGTATTTAACAACAGTGACCTAGATTGGAGGAGACAATAAAAGCTGTTGCAGTGAAGAGCAGATTGACTGCCATTCTCATCTGGGTAATAAACAGCTGAAATATGGACGGTATATGAAAGTTTACTAATGTGGCTTACATAAAGACCTATACTTTTGGAGGAATTGTCTCTGTAGCAAAATCAGTTTGAACTATAGCTTGCGTCTGACAAATGTTTGTGTGCCTTTACAAAGATACCTGTTACTTTATTCAAGGATCTATGAGCCTGCAAGAGTATGACCTGATTAGGTTTTAAAGTAAATCAATATGTGAATCTGTCCAAAAACAGACATGCATTTATTTTAAAAAATATTACTCAGTGGGATAGCCTCAAGGGGATATAGCTTTTCCGGAGAGTTTCAAATGAGATAGCAGTCATATGTTGTTATTTTAAAATATTCAGTGCCATACAGATGCTACTACGTCAGCTACTTTCAACAGGATAACTGAAAACAGGAGATGACATTCTTGATGCTTTGTACCCACAACAGTCTTCTAAGACATTAAACCTTGCTTAACTCTTGACCTTGGGGGTATTTTGTATTTCTTTTTAATTTTTTTCTTTGGTTTTTTTTTTTTTTTTTTTTTTTAATAAATGGACCTATTATAAATATTTTCCTTCGTTAAGTGGTTCATGTTAGTGCTTCTTGTAAAGTTAAGCAGTTAACCTTTAGGTAAATATAAATCCAAATTCTAGAAAAATAAACTGTCAATCGAGCTGTGACTTGAGAGATGCTTTAAGTAAGTGCCACTGAGCTGTAAAGACTGATACATCCCTACTGTGCTGTAAAACTAAACATTATTAAATTGGGTTGTGTGCAGGGGAAGGGAAGGAGATGGGGGTTGCAAGGGACATCTGTTCTCTGCAGCGCTTTTCTCCCTGTTTGCTGGGGGGATTTCAAGCGTAAGTTAAGAGTGACGCTGTCGACAGTAGGGTGAGGTGGTTCCCTCGCAGCACAGTGAATGCATTATCTGTGCCGGGGCCCAGCAGTCACCGCTCGTGGTGTCCCACCGTGACCGTGTCTGGGGGAGAGACATCTCCCTGTCCATGGACGTGTCCATAGACCGCTTCAGATCCTGGAAGATTGTCAGTTTTGGGGCTGTTATCTTACTCCTTTTCTCTCTCTGATCAACCTTCATTTGCTTTGTGCTTTTCTACTGTTTTTTTAACTAAGAATGTTAATCAAAATGCTTTTAGTTTATTCAGGTGTTCCAAGAAGGTGTATTTAGCAAGCACTGTGACTTTGATTTGTACGTTGCTTTATTTTTCCTCCTTTTTGCTATGTAGCACTTACACAGACTCCATAGAGGAGGAACAGGGAATTTTGTATTTCAAAATCAGTTCAGCAGACTTTGAAAAGCTATCTTTGAATATTCTGTATTACATATATGGATTTGAAGAGCTTATTAAAGAAAGCCCCTGACACACTTCAGCAATATTAAATCACTTTAGACGGTGCATGGCAGTGTAATGTTACTGAAGCATTTTAAAATGTTAAAAGAGAGCCTGGATTTGAAAGTACTAGTGGGTTCATAGCCCTTCCGTGAAAAGTGATTTAAACTGTCAAAACTATTTCAATGTTTGCAGTGTATTACTTTCTTAAATTACGGAGAGGAGACATTAGTAAATTACTATAACTGTAGTTAATCTCTGGCCAGCTAACCAGCTGATATGCTGGGTTAATTTCTTTATTAAATGCTTATTTAATAACTGGGCAGCTGTTCAGACAGGCCAGATGGACTTCACTGTAATTGTGCTAATAGTGAGAACTTTTTCACAAAAAGAAAGAGCAATAAGACGTTGCAGTTGGTGAGGGAACATCATAACAAATGGCTTCAGGACAGTATGGTCCTCTGCCCTCGACAGACTGGCTGAAGTAGATGGCTCATCCTTCAAAGCAAGAGGGACCAGCAGTAAGAATTGGAGTAATGGTTTATTCTTTTACTCTGGCTTGATTGTTTATTTTTGTGTATTCTTAGCCTCCACAGCCCATACATCCCCAGTCCTACTTGCAGCCTTACAACCTGCCTTCCTCATACTGCTCTAGCACATTTCTGCAGTCACTGCCGTGGGTTCACAGCGGGTGCATCTGTGTATCTCCCAAACAAATGCGTGTTATGTAAAGCTGTAGCTTGCTCCCTAAATGTTACCTTTTTGCCCCCTATCCCATTTGTATTTTGTGGAAACTGTAAGGTTTAACTGTGTTTTCGGAGGTCTTTGCAAGAAAAGTTGCTAGATGGGCATTAATTACAGCTTTGTTTACATGGAGGCAGATTCTTTTATACTGGAAACATTATCATAAGCAAGAGGAGTGACAAAGTATGATGTTCTGAGTGTGAGTAATGACTATATTTTTCATTGGTCTTTGTTCAAGTAGGAGAACGAAAGCATTGAAAGAGCATTTGAGGACTAAAAAGCTGAACTTACTATC
The DNA here is from genome assembly GCF_000690835.1 of Fulmarus glacialis. NCBI lineage: Eukaryota > Metazoa > Chordata > Aves > Procellariiformes > Procellariidae > Fulmarus > Fulmarus glacialis. The sequence goes on from NW_009224853.1 coordinate 33,537, forward strand.
TGGCAATATGTTTTTACCTTGGAATTGTTGCATTTAAGAATTGAGTCCTTGCAGAATTTTTTGCTTTTGGTGACATTTTCAGCTAGTTCCCAGATCGTAGTCTTTGTCGTCCAGCTGCTGGTCCAGAAGTACAGGTCTTCTGTACACCTTGTGTGGTGTCTCTAGCCTGTGAGGACATCTCAGATATACCAAAGCATCTAAAATTGTGGGCAATTGACTCTGTAGATTGAGAACCTCATAGGTTTCTTCCTTAGTAAGCTTGCAATGGCTTGCCCTTTTTTTTTTTTTTTTTTTTAATGTTTTAAACTCAGAATATGACCATTACATTTTGTTTCCTTCTTTAACAGCACTCAAGAGGAGTGAATGAGATGAACTGTTTGAGTTACAGTATCTGAAAGGCTAAATTATTCTCTTGGAGAGACGTTCTAAATGAGCCTGACCGAGATCCTGGATCTGTGTGAAGAGGACTAAGGATATAGGATGTCAACTGAGACAGAACTTCAAGTGGCTGTTAAAACCAGCACAAAGAAAGACTCCAAAAAGAAAGGTAGTGCCTCATTTGTCTTTATTCGTATGTATTCTGTACTTTAATAGCTCCTACATCAGCCACCTTTTATGCACCTGTGATTCTTCTGTTACCTGTGCGCTCAGTGAAAGTAAAATTTGTTAATTTGGTGGAAGTCTGGTATGGGAGCATGGGATTTGATTCTCTGACATTAAAAATATATCTTATTGAAATATATTTAAAATCTAAGACAGAACTTATGTATTACAGCTCATGAATTTTTATTCAATATGTATATTGCAATTGTTTCACAAGTGGAAATACAATTTTAAAAATTACTCTTCGCAAAATATAACTTTGTTTTCTCTGTTGATAAACTCATTGTCTTCTAAAAGCTTTGTTTGTGCTTTGTTTTGAACTAACTGGAGCTTAAATGCACTTTCTGTTACTGGAGGTTGAATCTTACTGAAACTTCATGAGATAACTCAGTAGCAATCTATAGAGAGGTTAATTGTAATCTGGTAAAGAAAATATGAACAAGGAGGAGGAAAACTCAAAATTAGGGAGAAGCTATGAATAAATATATGGTTGGATAAGTTCATATTTGTGTTTACAATTTTGCATCAGATTGTAGGACAGTTCTGCGGACTGATGAGCATGAGAAATGGGACGATACGAATTTGGTGCTTCTGAATAGGAGTACGGAAAGATTTTTAGTAGGGATTTTTATCCTTAGATTTTTATTAGTATTTTTATTGCTTATGGGTTCAAGTACTGATGTACTTGGAGGCCAAGACCTTGAATTGTAGTGGTAATTCATGTTGTTCGTGTGGCTGTCTTTGTTGTTTGTTGTTTTTTTTTTTTAAAAACCTATGCAGATAATGAAATTGAGATTGAAAACAGCTTTAATATGAATTGTGCAAATAAAATAAAAAAGTAAAACAAAAAAAAAAATCATACTTAATAGTTTTAATACTTAAGGCAAGATTTGAACGTTCATGTAAGCTTTTCAGTCTTTTCATGGGTGTATAATTTAGCCATTTACTTCCGAGGATTTTTTACAAATTTTTAAGACAAAAAAATTTCTCATCTTTGCTCATATGTGTGCGTGGCAAATTTTACTCATCTTAGATATCTGATAACTAACTTGTTCAACTTCTGGGCACTTACAACTTTTACTGCAGTGATTCTACCAAACCTGTAATTAAGGCCTAGTGTTTGCTATAGCTTTTGTATCAGAAATCTTTATATTAGCATTTTTAGAAAGAAACACAGCAATTGAACATTTTAAGTGTTTTTTTGGGAAGATGGTTTAGAATCCTTATGACTACTTTAGGCCTAAACTCACAAGGAAAAAATGATTCATTTAAGATAAAAAAGCTGTAGTTTGGAAAGGCAAAACCAGGGGAACTTTGATGTAAATGAGGATGTGACCCAAGAGAGATGTTCAAGGCAAGTAAAGAAAGTGAAGATGGTTTGGTTGTATGATCATTCAGTATTTTTGGGCAGGCAGGAAATTAAAAAATGTCAGTTCTTTGCAATACGGGTAACATCTTTTTGATGTGTGTCTCCTATGTTATGTTATTTCTTCTGCTGGAGGGTGAAACTCTTTGAAAACAGCAAACAACTGTTTTAGGAACTTGATGTTTATGCTAATATAATATTCAGCATCCAACTTCTAAAAACATTTTCATAAATCATAATAACGGAATGCTTCTCTGCACAAAATCTGCTTTTATCCGCCAAATGGAAATTCTGAGAATTACTGCTGAGAAGTATAAAATATATTCTGTGACAGCGATCAGAGCTCCCTGCACCACAACAAGTATCTGAGGAACTGGAAGGGACAGTGTATGGCAGTAGCACATCTCCAGAATTAATCTTGTTCTGTATTGTATGTGCAAGTCTGAGTGTATCCGATTACATCCAGCCATCCAAAGCCCTCATGGTATACTGAATGCTTTATACAGACAAGGTACACAATTCAGACAGTGTTTGCTATTCAAATCCCGCATAATGAAAGTCAAAAGAAGCTTGGTGTGCTCTTTTACTTGTCATTGAATTGTATGTATTTGCGTATATTTCAACAAATGAGCCCTTCCCTGTGTAGTGTGAATGATGGACATGTGAAAAACAGGGAATTTTTTTTCTTCTTTTTTCCCCAAGTTCATTAACTGCGAGCAGTGACAGGTAGCAAGTACTAACGTGAAGTTTCTAATGGTACTAATCAATGAATTTGATTATACAATGAAACTCAGTATTCCCAAGAAATTAGTCTTTGCTTCATAAAGAGAAATTTCAGCTCCAGTGTATTTCCAGCGAATCAGGTTTTGTTGTACTTCTGCAAGAGCCACGCAACCATTTCCATCCAGAGCAGGGAGGAGCCTCTTTTGCTGTATTATCTACTGTTCTGGTGGTTCTCCTATCATCTGCAGTTCACAGTACTGCGCTGAGAAAGAGCAGTAAGTTTGATAATAACTTTTTAATGGAATGACTGTCCAACACTTGTATCCCATGCTGAAGATCTGGGGATAAGGATTAGTATGGAGTTAGAGCATGGGACTCGGTTCTCCCCTGATCTCAGCATAAGTCTTCTGTGTAGCATCAGTTAAATCTTTAAATCTCTCTATATCTGTTTAAGAATACAGTAAGGCAGTGTTTTGTATTTGAAATGTTGAAATAATACAAAGCTTAATTCCTAAGATTTGTAAGGTATATGAATATAAAACATGATAAAATGTTGCATGATAAATGCAAGCTGCTGTTCTTACTGAAGTAGAATGGCTCAAAAGAAAATGTTGGTTATTCAGATGATGCGACTTGTACACTTGTGGCATAGTGCCTATCTTGAGTTAAGGCACTGTAACATCATTAGTTAAACAAACAATTTAATAACCTGGACAGGTTAGAGGAAAGGTCCAGGAGGAGTCTCATGATATTCAAGGAGGGCGAATGCAAAGTCCTGCTACTGGCATGGACTAACTCCCTGCAGCAGGGTAGAATGTGTGTTTGAAGATCTTTTATGGTTTCTTATAATTGCTTTTAGACTCTATTGCATAGATTACTGATTTTTTGGTGACAGGGAAGTAGTTTGATTTCTGCTGCAGACGGGGCACGTGGCATTAATTCTCCTGCAGAGTTACAGATTGTACCAAATATTTCATTTATGTGTTGGGAATACTTACCCCTTTTTGTAGTCATACGCAAAGCAATTCTCTCACAAGAGATTATTTAAAACATTTCTCATTAGGCACAGTGGTTTTATAGCCGTAAGCTTTCTAGTCATAGTCAGCTCTTCAGTCTCTCTCCATTGTCATCAGAGCTGGTTTGTAAGGCAGTATTGTGTTCTAAACACTGAAGGATTATTACTACAGTTAGGACGAGAACTTACATACAAAATCGTCTCAGAAGCTGCTATTTAAGTAGAATCGCAGTTGCGAAACACTAATGTACAGTAGGTAAGTTCAATATTAACATGATAATATCAAATTGTAATTTTCTGTGTTAACATTATCACCCTGGATAATTTTAAAAACAGGCTATTAAAAATCAAGTACTAATTTTGCCTTTTATTCAGTCAATATTGATCTGATGGATCCAGAATTCAGTGGTCTCTAGAAATGCTACCTGGTCATACTCCCAGCACAGGGTAGGAGTTTTAACTGACTTGAAGACGTAGTTACAAAAATGGAGGTGAGCCAAGCACCTCCCTTCCTCTCCAGATTCTTGCTTTTTGTTCCATGTACTGTGAAGATGCTTACCAGTTGAGGACCTGTGTTTTCACCGTGACCTCCACTGCCCTCCTTTCTACATTTACTCCATCTTATGAGCTTACAGCACACTAGATGCTATTAGAGGAGATTATATTTCTGCCATCCCCCACCTCCAGCCCGAATCTTCATGCCACTCTTGACTGATACCTACTAGTAACTGTGCTGTAATTACCTTTTTTGAGATCTTGCTCAAATTTTAAAAGACATCCTGAAGAGGTTTCATGTTGCTCTCTAAAAGGAAATCATGCAGAATTCTCAGGAGATTTAGAAAGCTCTATTCTAGGACTTTTTTGGTGATTTTTTTGTTTTTCCTTCTTTCTGGTGAATTTGCCAAAAATCATGTGTTCTTTAAGAAGCATTTAGAGAATTAATGATTGAAATAATGCTCTTAAAGGCTGATTTTATTTCATTTGTTTATGTCATCTGGTTCATTGAAAGGTGAATAAACATTAAGTGTTTGTACCATTCAGGATAGGAAATTAGAATTTTTTATTAGCCAAAGTTTTTAGAACCATAAACCATGTTTGTCTTGTAGTACATGGGGGAAAAGACATTTCTAAGTGTGTATGGATTATTGAATCAAATTTGAAAACATTTACTTGAGCCTATGGGAATTAAAATTTATTTAGAAACCTCTTTGGGGGAAATGTGTTGCATTGTTGTTGAATCCACACTGATAACTGCCTTGGAAAATCCCTTCTTGCAAAATTAACTTAAACAGGAAAACTGAAATGGGAGGTCAGTAAAGAAGTGAGCTAGGCTGCCAAATTTGAATGCAGATCTGCATCTGCTTGGGGGAGGCCAGGAGACTTTTCTAGGGATTTGGTTTCTTCCTCTTGCATTTAAATTCTGTAATTATTCTATTTGAAGCTTAGGATTTTTTGCAAAATCATCTCTCATTATATCCCCTATACGGAATCCGTAGTAAGATTTTTGAGTCAATTTTCAAAATGACAGTGACTTTCAAAAATGGAAGCAAGATCCAAAGAGCAGCTCAGGGATGTTGACAATCAGCATAACGATCTTTGATGCTAAGGATCCCCATGGGTGAAATTCCCTTATTTAATAGGTTTCCACTGCAATGCATGGGAAGCACGTGGCATTTGGAAACAGATTTCATGGTAGGCAGACCGCCAAGCTGGGGATTGCCGTAACTAGCCAGTAGGAACATGAAATTTAGAGGGGGTGTGGTGTGCTGTGTCTCTACCAGAGCTAGATGCCTTCTCACAGCCATGAGTTGGGCACTTCGTTTGTCTGAATGAACATTCAAGTTCTGAAGCTGTACTTGAGGAGGGAGAGCGAGAGCGGACTCCGCTCAGGGAGCTGTTTAATGCCAGGTAAGGGATTACCCTGCTTGCACCAGCAGAGCAGAGGGTCTTGCCTGGCAGTGCGTTCGTGGTGGTAGAAGATGCGAGCTTGATCCTTTTGGATCAGGATGGCAAAAAGCTTCAGTGTCCCATTTTGACGGTCTGACTACTAACTAAAAGGAGTGCAGTGGCTCCAGGACCATTCACGTATATCAGATTGGGCCTCTGGCGGAGCCACATCTATTTCCTGGGTCTTTTAAACTCTAATGAGAGAGTGGAGTCTGTTAACTATCTAAAGGAAAACCTTTGCATCCCCAGAAGCAAAACCCTAGTCATACTAAGATCAAACAGGAGGTACCTAGTTAGTTTAAAAGCCTTTGGGGATAAGCAGCCTTTAAACAAGGTTATGTTTTGTCATTTTCAGTTTTTATTATAGGTGCCTAATGTCACCCAAGTCCTGTTTCGGGTTTCTTAGACCTCATTTGAATCTAATCTTCGGACTAATCATTGCTAAGTTTTAGAGTGGGATGGAGGTTTCTGGTCGATGTGAAAGTTGCAGTTTTGCTGATACGTAGAAATCTTGATGCAGTTTTTACAGGTTCATTTCCAGATTGGAACTTCAGTCTAAATTAGTAAGTGTTATGAACAATCGTTGTTGATTTTTTTAAAATTATTTTTAAATTATTATTATTGAACTTTTTTTACATTACAATCAGCTAACAACAATTAAAGCATCATCACTGTAATGAGGCATTTCAAGTTGTCAGATTGGTTTAGGTTCATTTATTTTTCTGATTACATAGCTAAGATTCACAGAATCCAGCAAAATTCAAATTTGATCTAAAGAGTAATGAAAGGGGGGCACAGTCAGGAGCTTATTTCATTGACAGGGAGTGGATTTGCTTTGTTTCCTTGCAGTACTTATGAGTTTTTCAATAATTTATAGATCAAGTAACAGCAACGTTAATTGATACACTAATTGAGTCCACATGCCTGCCTTTAACAAATCTCTTTTGTGAAGTGGTTACTGACAATATTAATTGCACATCTTTTGAGTCTTGATATAAGTTATGAATTCATTCTCAAGTTAAAAGAGGGTGGGAAAATCATTAATTTTGACATTGTGTAGCTATAATTAACAAGAGTTATCCAATAACCTATCGTAAATTAGAGAGCTCATGAATTCTATTTTAAATATCGCGTTCAACCAAAGGGGGTCCACAGTTGTGTTAACTGCAGCATTCTTTGGAGGTGATGGATGTTGTCTCTTGTTGTGGTTAAAATGTTTTTTAATTGAGAGAAAGGTATGCCTAAGTTAAGGTTGGAGCTCTGTTACTTTGCTGCTCCTCAGTAGAGGAATCGATAATCTCTTGATTGTTAAGAATAACATTTCCTGAGAGCTTCTGTTATATTATCATTTCTCAATGTTTTAACAGTCGTCAAAGCATTTCAGTTGAAACTAGTAATTAGGAGCTTAATGCAATGCGTGTTCCACGGAGGATTTGACTCATGTAACAGTCATTAAATACAGGTGGGTGTTACTGTGCTCCAAGGCTGGCTGTACATTAGGAGATCTGTTGGTTGCTGGCAGTGAGGATCACCTATGCATCCAGTTCAGCCCGTGCTGTACATTGTTTCTGGCTTCATCCACTTACACTATTCAACTACGTCTGAGATTTGGTTGAAATATGGAGAAAGTGAGGGGCTGGGGCTGGTAAGGAGGTAGAACTTCCAAACAGGCAAATAAAGTAATATTCAGGGAAACTTTTTGTCTACTTGCCGTCATTGAAAAGACTCCCAGCGCAGTTTGTATTGGGACATTTATGAACAAAAAGTTTTGTTTAGAGAGTTCAGGGAAGAAAATTCTGTCATGTAATGAATGTAACTGAGCAGGAGTGCCTTAATTCATCCAGTAGCTAAAATGCCTCTAGAGGTTTGGATTAGTGCAGGTTTCCTAACATGGCTCACATAGAAATGTTCTACAGGCACAAGTATGTTGATGATGATAATGTTTTATATCATTCTTCATCCAAAGATATTTGCTTGCCTAATAAATATTAATGAATGACATTTCTGTCAGCGTGTTGCATTACGTGCATTTTGCCTTTTCCGTTGACATTGTGGGGAAATTCTGCAAGTAATAATAAAATACATCAAAGTGTTATTCACTGTGAAGTACAGGTTAGCGGTAGCAGCTGTATTGGTAAATGCTTCCATTTTGCTGAAGGGAAATCAAAGGCAAGTAAATCTGGAAAATGAGCTTGATCCGAGCAATCTTGGAAGCATTGAACTGCTCACCAATTTTCTCTGAAATAAACGGATAACGCTTAGCAGTAATGTCCACATTGTTGCATTGTATACATTTTCATATTACTAGGGAAAATTCCTCAAAATTATATAATATTATATCTATTTTATATATTATATAATATATTCCCATAATTTCTGGGAAGTAATGAGCTTTCATGACCTGTGTACATATGGGGGAAATGTAAATTGTTTTCAAAAGTGGTTAGATCTTTGCATCAAAAGCCAGAGCTGATCTCTCAATTACTTCCTAAGGTTACCACAAATCAGGGTACAGATTGATATAGAATCTGAGGGTCCTGTTTCTTAATTTGTGCTCTAACCAATATGTCTTGGTCTCTCAGTAATGATATCACCATAATTTCATTAGTCAACTTGTGAAGAAAAAAGCATGGAGCAACATACAAGTTAAAGGAAACATGCAGGTTTTAGTTTGTGTATTTAAGCAGCCAGAAACAGAAGTGTTTAGCTAAATGTCTTGGTAAATGAGTCACAAAACCTTTAGCTGAAAAATAACTGTGTCCTTAATGTTTAATGTCATTGACATTTTGAACACTGACCACTTACTGTTAAGAAAAACTTGCCCACAAAATTGGTAGCCTTTTGAAATATACTGTGGCTGAATTTTAAGCCCTTCATTCGTGCCTTATGGCATATTCCTCTTTAAAAGCTCAAAGAAATATATAGTGAATTTGGCCAAGTAATAGGTTCAGACTCCCTGTGATAAATATTTCAGGCCCAGACATTCACTGTGCTCCTCAGGAGTAAAAAAAAGATGTGGCTGTGATCCTTGTAGATGATGTGCTCTAGCTATAGAATCAATATTGACATTATTGGCCATCCAGAATAAAGGTAATATAGTATGTAATATATTTGAGTTGTCCAACGGCACACTGGATGAATGTGTTTAAATATAACATTCCTCTTGAAAAATGAATTCCTCTTAGAGATAAACGTGTCCTCAGAAGTAATTACATATTATTTGTATTATTTTTAACTAAACATTGTTACATATAATAGCTAGCGTTAGTGTAAAGACAGGATAAAATGCATTTCTCTGCTTTTACAGTTGGTTGGTTTTGCAGATGAGACAATATATTTAGTTTGTTTAACTAAATGTGTTTATGTGGGTCTTTTGTATGAAACAAAGGGCTGAAAAAAAAGGCAAAATAATTTTTTCAGTTTTTTAAACTAGGCCAATTGATGGTGAAATCATGGGTAGGTGTATTATATGCACTTAATCTTTTTTTTCCACAATTCTTTTCTTTCGATGTGTATTTTAGTGCAAGTGCCGGATGATCAGATCTTAACGTCTGTCTATGGATTTTGAGCAGGCATAGTGAGTATGAAAAAGAATCAAGGTCCCCTGCAATGTGAGCTACAAGAAACTAGCAATCAGTGCCACAGACGACTGAACGCTTTTGTTTTTTCCGGAAAGGAGAAATAAGAGTACTTTTTAGTACCTTTGCTCTCCCAGGAACATGCCCCAAAATACGTGTGTAGAATCCTGGAGTCCTACATGAAACAGGTTTTGAATACAAAGGATGTGTCTCTCTGGAGGGTGACAGTAGAGGAAGCCCTGACAGAGCTGAGTAGCGAATATGGAGACATTGCCAAGGGTCAGACCAGCTTCTGTGAGTGGGTTCTGGCCCCTGTGAAATTGTGGGAAACCTGTGTTCTGAGAGCAGAGTGGTGGGGTGTACAATAATCGTAACAGAACCGCTCAGGGTAGTCCTCATGCTGTGTACCTCGAGAGTTTTTCTTGTCCTGTTCACCTGCCATAGTGGTTTCTGTTGCTAGTTTCCTGGTGCCTGTAATGTTAAAATCATGAACGGCTGGATGGTAGACTGATGGTTTATGAACCTATGATCCTGTTAAGTCACTTTTTTTTAAGTGACAAAAATATTTTTTCCCTGATAGTATTAAGAGCACTTGTTGCTTAGAAAAATATAGCGTCCTTTATGAAGTTCAGAAAGATTGTAAATTCAATGCATTAAGTTACTGGTACTCATCAGCTGTTCACTGAAGACCTCCATCATTAGGGACCACCTTCTGAAACCTCTTCTTGACTTGAATAACTTCTCATTCTGCATTCAGGTAGCATTCACATCAGGACTGCTTTGCATCCCGCTAGTCCAGAGCTCAGGCTGTAGAGGCCTCTGTCTAGCTGCATGCACGCATTAATGGCTCATCACCAGTAGGAGCTGCACCATGTTTCACAGTTAGTGCTCTGTAGTGAGGCATTTTCCAAAAATGATCCATTTTCTAAACCATGAAAGAAGGCAAGTCTTCCCTGCTTGAATCTGTGTAGCCTCTGTGAATAGAAACTGTACGTGAACCCAAGCCATAAGGAGCAAATACTTTACCGCTCATTGACATCTTTCCTTCTACTAGTAACAGTAATGAGGCCAGAGCTAATATCCCAGCACTGAACTAACCTGAGATTTGGAGAAGGCCATCTTTCAGTCTGTTGCTGTCTGGACAACCATGTATGGAGGCACTCTTGACATCTTACACGACTCACTTTTCTACTTTGACCCTCCCTGAGGCTGGTGCCTCTCCCCCATAACCTCTCTCTGTAGATGAGGATCAGTGGAGTTGACTCACTTCTGATTTAGATAGTGTTTATCCTATTCTCGTTGCCCAGGCTGAAACACTAAGCCATAGAGGTTATCAGTTATTTGCAAGCAGGTGAGTTTACACACTTTATTTACTATAGTACTGTTGGCTTTTCCCAATTTCTTTTGTTTTCACTGTTGTGCAGCACGGGAGGGCAGTTGCCAACACAATATCCATTATTATTCTGACAAGAACAGAGTAGCTTTCACTTCCATTTCTTGGAGACAGCATTACTCATTGCTGCAAAACAGTAATAAAAATAGGAGAAGTAAGGCAAATTCTCATTTGGCTGCCGAGTTGTGAAAATGCTCTTCCTTGCTCCAAGTAGATCAAGTTTGAAGTGGAGGTGTGAATAGTGTGTGTCTCTCTGGGCTTTGTGACTGTTTTGTGATGCTTGCATTACGGAAGAAAACAAGCTGTTGCTCCATCAACACAAAAGTCAGTATGTGTGGAACCAAAGATGTTAATACGATCATGTTTCCAGAATCTTCCATTAGAGGTAATTGAATCTGGTGGGCTACAGGGCCCAGGGGATTCGTCCTCTCCTGATACAAGGCTGCTGCGGTTTGGTGTATCCAGGTCCAGGCTGCAGCAAGGCTGAGCACGTATTCCCGATAGGCGTCTATGCACACACACGTATACACTATAAACAGCCATACATATCACCCCACGCAGAGCAGAGCTTTTACCAGCACCCACATAATCAGAAACAGCACCTATATACACATGAACGACACAGATGGCTCAGTCCTGTTCCTCCCCTCTGGTTGATCAGGTATGAAGTTTGCTAGTGGACACACGCACATGCACTCGACAGTTTTCTCCATAGGTGATATTAGACATCCAGTTTGTCTAGTAGCTGTCCCTCCCAACATCAGTCTCCACCAGTTTTTGGCACCTGAACCTCAGGGTGCCTCAGGAACAAACCAAATCACACTTCAAGTCATGCGTGTTCTCCTGGGTTGTGGGTCACTTTTTTGGGAGGCTGCTATGTGGCTGTGTAGCACAGGCAAGCCTCTGCTCTTCCCTGATTTGTCCTGGCTGTGAAGGGGGTGATTTCTTGTGAGGGATTCCTGGGACAGCATTGTGTCCTCCTACCTTACCCATAACTGACCTCAATGAATGCAGCTGGGGAAGGTGGGAGATCCTTCTGGCAGTGATTTCAGTGGTGGTAGGATGTCCTGCTTTGGGAGAGCCCTGAAAAGTTGTGCAAAAGCACAGAAAGTCTAGCCTTGACTTCACAAATATTAATGTTTCACAGCAGTCTCTTCTACAAATGATGGGAGGAGCAGCTTTCTCTGGAGTCAGCTTGCTTTTAATGTCTACCCCATTTTAACTACTAGCAAATGTTGAACAGCTAATCTGCGAACTATAATTACACCTCTGATTCTTTTAGTTTAGTTAGAGGAGAAATTGTATAGTGAAAAGGATGATTGGGGGAGTGAAATGAAATTAAGCATAATAAGTCTTTTGAGGTTAGCTATTAACTTCATTTTAAAATATAAAATTGTCATCAAAGTAATAAGAGGGTAATATTTGCACGTCACAATAATGTGGACTAGCATGCTGATAACTAGGTGGAAGGCAAAAACATCAGTAGTAGCTGACTGAATTAATCTTTTTTTTTTTATACCTTGTGTTGCCTGTATGAGTTATACATTGAACTCAGATGTACAAAGTCACATAAAGTGAATTAAATGCATCAGGGGAATTGAGTGTACTCTGTACTTGGGCATGGCTTAAGTTTAATATTGATATGGCTATCTATGGGTGTTTAATATTTGCTATATGTAGTGTAGGGATGTTTATGGATTGCAGTTTTTTTAAAAAAATGCACAGACTCTGAAGTGTCTCTTTAAAAATAATGTGTTATCAGCCCTTCTCAGTAAAACTGGATGTGGAAGAACACAGCCTCTACCGTTGTGGGCACATCAAAAAGATGGCCATGCTAGACACTAGAGATCAAAATGAAAGCTACCTACAGAGTTCTTTATCTGTCTCACCTATTTTCTTCCTCTTTGCTAGACTATAACTAAAGTAATATGTTATATCTATACCTCTGTATTTAATTGCATTAAAGAAATGCTGGGGCTATAAGGTTAAGCACTAAAATTCTAAGGAAGCACAGACTCAAAGTTGCCTCTGTAAGCCTAATTTAACATCCCTTCAGGATATACATTTTCATACAGTTTTTAATGAGCTGAGCTCATACCACTATTTCCTGGAGACCTTTGCTCTGTTCAGTGAATGGAAGGACAGTGGTCAGAGAATGTGCTCCATTTGGTGCTTCTTTCTATGCTTGACAGTCAGGATGGAGCTGCCTGCTTTGTTTGCATGATACCCCAACCCGAACGTGAATACACAGGTATTGATGGAAGCACCAGAAGATCTAAGTTCTTTACATCTTAAAAAAAATTCTTTTCATGTATACTTAAAAAAAAAAAAAAGTCTAGCAACGGGTAGGGGTTGTTTTGTTTGTTTGTTTTTAAGAGGATTTGAATGATTTTGAGAAGGCAGTCTGATAAATAGCTTTTGCAAAAGGTCACATCATAGGAACATGAAAGGAACTGGAAGAAGAAAATAGTCACAATATCCAAGCTGACAGTGGTGCTTCAGTAAAGTAAAAAGGAAGACAGATTGGCTCATGTGAGAATTAAATAAGGCCATAGAAACTGTAGGTGTTCGGGAATTACTCTTGGATATTTTTTGAACAAAATGAGCAGATACGTTAACAGAGGAACTTTTTGTAGAGAAGTATTGTTTTCAACTAAGGCCTCATTAAGGAAGCTTCCTCAGATGCAAGGTAACATTTCAGAAAGAGAAGCTTTGTGTCAGAGGAGTTGGGGATCCCTCCCATTCACAAGGACGGGAAAAGAGCTTGACCCTCATGCTGATTGTGGGGCATGATTTTGGGGGGAAGTCCTATAGCTCTGGTGATTACCCTGGGCCACTTTGGCATATCAATGTGTCTCACCATTTTCTTTATCCTTTCTTCCTTCTTTGTTTGCTTTTGCAGCTCCCTTTTCCTTTTGGAGAATATCAGAACTGGAAAAATCTGAATATTTTGAATGTGGGTCTTATTTTTGAGCCAAACTTAGCTCAAAGAAGGGAACAAGAAGTTTAAAATGAATAGTCTGAATGACTGGAAATCAGTGCAGGGCTTCAGAGGGGTGCAGTCAGACCAGTATTCAGGAGAGGGGTTATTTTGGCAGCATTTTCTGAATAAATAAGAGATGACCAGGAACAAGTGACAAGAAAAGACTGAGATTGCAGCAGTTGTGAAGAAGTTGATTAAGATACCGATGCTTAACATGGCCACAGTGTTAGAACTGAGAGGGATGAACAGTCTTTAATGATATTAAGAGGAGGTTTATTAGAGGTCATCTAATTCTATTTAAAATGATGGAAAGGCCCATACTTTGCAGCTCATCTATATGTGCATACGTTAATGAGGTCCAGGATAATGCAGGTTCATCTTCTTTCTCTTTAGGCCAAGTCTTCCCTACTAGGCAAGTGTAAGTAGTCCCACTAACTGCTAGACCACTTACTTCAATGAAACAAACACAAATTGGGTGTTCAGAAATAGCTTGAAAGGAGTTCTAACAACCTGAAAGCCTGCTTTAATGCTAATTTGTAGGTTCATAGGTGTTTTTTTTTTAATGTAGAGATATTTAAGAGAGCAACAAGGATCCTGGGGTCAGATCTTGTGAAGTAGTGAACCTTTGTTGTGTTTAAAAACATTTAGGATGTTATATTAATTTCATTATTCATTCATTTTAAATTATCTCATAACCATTTTCAGGGTCACTTCAGCAAATAAAGTAAATATATATCCCATATATTTGAAAATCTAGTAAACTCTCTGCAGTAATTCCTTAATTCAGTAATTCCTCATATTCTATTCAATGCATAAACTGCCAATATACTGAAAAGATTATGAAGAACACAGAGGAGGTTTGGTTTTGGTTTTTTGTGGTGTTTTGTTTTTTTTTTTTTAAATCTTGTGATGGAACCAATCATTTGGCTAAATGGCTATAGAGCAGTTGGATACAGGAATTTTAGTAAGTGAAATTATTGTGCGTTTGTATGAAATACTTCATGTGTTTGTATTAAACCCCTCGGTTCTTAAAACAAAAGGTAATTTAAAAAAAAAAAAAGAGGGAAGATTTGGATCCTTTTCATAATGAAGCAATCAATGCAAATTTAAAGATGCAATAAGAACTTTTATAAACATACTATGAAAATGTATTTCCTGTCACCTGATGATCATCTGTTAAGATAAACACATATAAAGATGTCACTGTTAACAAGTAACTGACTTGATGACTCTTTGTTACTGGAGTCCAATTTCATAGTAAGGCTTTTGCAACGGAGGGAATTTGAAGCCTTGTAATTTTGAAAAGCAACTGTAGGAGTTGTTTTTCACCTTTTACTGAAAAGTTCAGCTTCCAGGAAAGTCATATCAACATTTAATCTATTTTTGAATATTTCATAATGAGAAAGTTCATTTCTGTAACAACAAACGTACTCCATCTTTTGTAGTGAAATACCAGACTCCTGGCAGCACTTCTGTATTAGCTTGAAGTCAAGAGTGGCAGCCTTTCTTTTCCTCTGTAATGGTACCCACAGTCTCTTTCAGATTGTGGGGTCTGAGACTGCAGGGCCTGTTGGCAAAATGCAGCATTTGATCTCCATCAGTTTAACCATTTAAGGTCTAACAAAGTGTGGAATAAACTTGTGAATGAGTTTTTGTGTGGCTGGAGTTCAAAAGACAGAAAGAACACATGGGATGAGGGTGGTGGAGTTTCTTCTTCCCAAAAAACTCTCTCATTTAGAGCTGTTGGCAAACACAAAAGAGTAAGACAGTCAGAGCTACACCTTTGTGCAGAATTATCAAAGAGGACTTTTACGTTTTATTAAAAAATACTAAATTTGTATGCCGCATATTACATATTGTTTTTCCACTGCTGAATTGCAGGGGAATGTGCTAATTGGAGGTAGAGGGGGGAAAAGATACCAAAGGCGCATCTCTTAGTGTGTTGTTTCAGAAATGTGAAGATGTCTTGAGAAATGTAATTTGAAACTCATGTGAATTTACTGACCATCAGATTAACTCAGCAAGGCCAGTATCACATATTCTGTCCCTTCTTCATACTCCCTTCTGTACAGTGTATCTCCAGCAGATAAGTCTAAACCATTACAACATCATCTTCTGCTAATGCCCTCTAACCTCTGCAGGCCACATTTTGTCATTTCTGTTACCACACTAATTATATCCAAACACAAGTTGATTTTTTTTTTCAAAGCAGATGATGTTCGGAGGAGACTGAATTCTCTAAGGTTAGTAATGAAATTTCCATTTGAAGTAACCTAGTTCAAAGGGAGAAATTTCCCCTTTCGGTTTAGACCAAAGGTTCTAAAAGCCTGAGATGTGAAAATAAAGAGGCACTAGCTATAAATACCTTTAAAATTATATCTCTTTAGACTTGCTGAAATGCATGGTTAAGCTTCTTTCTTGCTGCTTTAAAATATTCAGGGTTATTGGCCTGCATTAAACTCAAAACCCTTTAAATACCTTTTTTTTAACCAAGTTATTCAGACTGACAAGTTGAAAGATTTAGAAATGGGAGGGGAAAAAATGTGAGGGGAAAAAAACAGGTTTGAAAAAAGGAACTGGGTATCTTCTCCTAAAAAAATAATTTTAATATTTTTGCACACAAAAGTGAATTATTTTAATTGCCAATAGTAGGTGTATAACGCAACCAATTCCTTATTGCCGGTATTGCTTATGTAAGCTGAGCATCCCTGGAATATGGGTATTTAGTCAGCCAGACTTTCGTGTCTAGAAAACATTAATATGCTTATGGTGGTATAACCAAGGCAAAATATTCGGAGTACATCACCTTTCGAAGTTCCTTTGCCAGCATTTAGAGTAAGATTTTCATTTGATCTGTTGTGTGTGATGGGCATTGAGGTCTGAGATTTCATAGTCAATGTGTTTCTATTCATCAGAATTTCATTTCCTTAGAGATGTTAACTTACTAGTTTACTCACCTCAAGCCTAATAGTAGTATTAAGTTAATTCTAAGTCACAATTGTTGAGGGAAACACTTTTTTTCATGAAAATTTCAACTTTGAATCTGGAATTCAACCATTAGATGAGAGAGTGTGGAGTCCACTTAGAACAACCTTGTCCCAGTGTATGCAGCTGGATCAGTTCTTGCCCATACGGTGATGGTATTCCTGCAAATGATGATGTTTCACGTACCAATTTAGAAAGGGAACCGGATCACAGCCTGATGCGAAGGCTGGCAGTGAATCCCAACAGTCATTACATTAAGCTGAAGCACTAGATTGATTGTATGGTCGGAGGTAGCTCTTTATGCTTCCTTTTTAAAAACCTTGTAACACATAAGTGGTATTAAAGATGGCTAGATTGTGCCAAAAGTGTTGAATAACTCTGAGTATATCAAGCCATTGTATCCTGCAGATTTTTATTTCATATGTCAGATGGAGGTGTGGCTAAAGCTTCATATGACTCTTCTTTAATATACTTAACCTTTGCACCAAAAGCATTTTTATTCATGTAGTTGGTAAGTATGAAAGGAGATTGGAGCAGCATGCTATTGCAAAACTCTGCAAATGCTGTAATCATGGTATTAACCTACTTCAAAAGCTTAGGACCACGCTCACTTTGTGAGGGTGGTAAGAATGTTTTCATCACTCCGAGTTCACTGACAAATTTTGGAAACCAAATCATGTTCCTTTTATTCCTTCTTTAAGTGGAAGGCTACAGTGGAAATGATTGTTCTATCTTACATTCCACTTAAAAGAATGAGAATTTCTTACACATTTTCTGTGCCTGCATGAGAAGGTTTGTATTTATTGCTGCTGTCCGTAGATGCAGAGATTTTCCCAGCACCCAGAATGTTCTTTTAGGAAAAAGAATGAACGGCTTGGCATATCCCAAAATAATTTGCCAGTCAACTTTGGATTCCAGCTTACAACAGCTTATAGTCATTACAAGTGGAGCCCTTTCAGCTCTTTAGGCACAGGAAACGAGTATAAAAGGCAATGCTTATGTGCACCATGTACAGTTTTCATGGTTACAATGTCAAAAGATTCCATGTGTCTAAAACTAACCTGGTTCTTTAGGTAGAGACCCACGTATAGAAATTTAAGTGTGGTCAGGTTTGTACCCGGCTGTACATAACCTGATGCCTCTTTCCAGTTCTTACCTCCTGCAACTGAAATTCAGCTTTCCAGATTCGCTAGCATGATTTTGGGAGTGCTGCTCTATGTGAACAGCTCTGTTAACATGCGAGTATGTTCAGAGGAAGTCACATGGAGCAACTGATTCAAAAAAGGCTGAGTTGACCCCAAAATAGAGCATTCAAGGAAAGAAGACTAAGAAGGGGGAAGGAATAGAGGAACAGGATTGCTCTAAATAGAGGAAATGATCTAGAAACACAGCTTTTTCAGAAGGTATTGAACAAAATAGTAACCTTTAGAAATGGTTTCATGTCTCATTTATCATTTAAGGATCAACTTTTGTGTTCTCTTTACTCTTTATTTTCCACATTAGCAAAGATAACTAGTGCAGCTTTATATAGAGATGATTACTGGAACTCCAGGGAACCGGGATGTGGCAGGGAAAGGATCCGTTGTGAAAGGGCAGTGGGGGGCATCGCCCGTGGGAGCACAGGGAACTACTTTGTTGAAAAAGCACTTCCATGATGGCAAAGCCATCAGCCACTGTCTGGAAGAGCAGACAACCAGCAATACTGGGGAACTGAAGAAATGCAGACATTAAATATCATTACTGAGGGCCATCCAAAACTTGTGTTTAAGACATCTCCTGATATTAATCCAGAGTCACAGTTTATTGCAGGCATCTAATTACTACTTCTGTACCCCTGCTCTCCCATGAGTTTTCTCCTGTATTGCCTCTCAAAAGCATCAAGTATAAAACTGGCACCAATCTCATATTGCCTGTCAGACCCCACATGATTGCAGTGCAGGCCTGCAGCTGCTTTCCTGCTTGGTATCTCCGTAGGGTAGATGCTACTAGTTGGGTTGACCCAGCTGCACCTCAGGTTTGTGCCGCAGAGTGGGACACAGACCAGGCAGTCGTCTCACCTGGTGAAGCCCTTGGCTGAAAGCAGCCCTCCTAGAAGGCATGCCCACTTGCAGCCTAGCTGCAGGGCTCACTAGTTGACCCAGGAGAGGCGTGTAGTCTGTACTGTTCTTGGCTATTGCTATTAATCCGGTTTATTAATTTTCACTAGCCATCGTGCCTGTACCAGACCCACAGAACTCGGTATGTGGTCACAGCACTGCATCTCTGGCATGCTTTATCTCCTTAGAAAGAAAAGAAGGTGGGAACCATTTCTAGATAAACGATCTCTGTTTTCCCTTCAATTAATTTTTAGTGAGAAGAAGCAGCAGCCAGTTTTCTAGTTTTAACCCCATTCATAATAATAGCAACTTGGCAGCAACAATGAAGAAGGGAAAATTCACGCCTTTACAGCTAAACATTTTGTTCTGAACTGTATTTTAATTACAAAATGTCACGTCGTGATAAATGAAGCTTTCTTCTTCTAGCTGGTTTCAATTAAATTTTGTTTTAAAAAGGAAGAATAGGTTTTAATAAGGCTCAAAATACATAAAAATATTTCATTTTTATTTTAGTGGAACAAAGAGGATTTCAAAATCAAATCAGTATTGAATAACTTGAAGTTATCTTGGCTGTGTGCCTTGGTTTCTTGCTGTCCAGGTTGCTCCTTTTACTGGCCAGGGTCACCACTGGCTCCAGTGGGTGTTACCTTTCCAGACACTGAAGTGCTGGATCCCAGATGCTAGCAGAAAAAGTCAAACCAACCTTGTGGTTACGGTTCCTCCGTGCTTAGAGTTTTTATGGAACTATGCACACAAACATGGACTCATTTTATGATTAAGGATGTTGACTTAAAGAAAGAAGCTGTTTCCAAGCACTCTTGAAATTCCAGCAAAGTACCAGCAAAAGGATTATTATTTTGTCTTAAAAATGAAGTTGAGCCTTTATCCTCTAATACATGCAGGTCAGTGTTTGTCGCAGTGTATTCCAGAATGCCTGGTCCTGACTCAATAATTAGACTGGAGATATTGCATGACCTCAGAGATTCATCCGGAGCTGAGAAAGTTAATGAAAGCCATGTAGGTGATAAATTTAGATGCATAGGAAAGTGAAGTATTCAGACCTTTCTTGCTTAGGGTTCTTCTGAGCAGCAGCACCCAGTTTGAATCACCAGGAGGTGACTGTCGTAACACCAGCGGAAGAGCCGCTTGAACTTCGTTCTCAGTAGCTCGAAAAACAATTGCAGCTTGCTCTGGGAATGAGAGTTACTTACCGAGAGAGCAGCGTAGGTCAGCTTGGGCAGGGATATGCTGACATATTGTTTGGGCAGTATTCTTGACAGCTTCCATTTGTTTTTCCAGCTAAGTGGAAAATTTAACCTGCAAATTGGAAACATTTAGTGAGATAGTGAAATAGATGCGTTTTAAATAAGTAAAAACCTGCCTGAGAAGAGCAGGAGTCTTTATTCTTCACGTCTCTTGGGTAAGTTTGGGCTTGAAAGATAAAGGTCTCTGCTGATAGATCTTACTGTGGTGAATAAATCTGATGCTGTAAAATAACAGTTTTAAATTGACTTTTGAGGTAGTGGATTCATCAGAAGACAGTTTACTAAATATATTCTGTCTGGATCCTATCTAAAGTGCTATATCGTTCATTAAGCTCCAGGCTGAAGTATCTTTGGTGAGATTTCATGTAAGCAAGAAAACTACCACAAAATGTTCACACTCTTGCGGGAAACTAAGAAGAGATAATTAATTTTTTAGTTTGCTAGAGCTATCCCACTTAAGACGAATTTGCTGGGAACACTGCTTTGGAACCAATGCAAAAGTTTTGCACATTTAATGTGGTGGGCTGAGCTCTCAGTTATTCCAAAACAGATCTGCTGAAATCAGTGCAGACAATTTTAGAAGTTACCAAACCAAGACAATATTTTAAAATTATGTCTCCTGTTAGCTGAAACCAGACTTCTTCAGCACAGAAATGTGTTTTCCTAGAATATACGTTTTTTAGTTCAAGCTACACACATTCTCATGGAAGATTTTGGAGATGACCAGTTCCAGTGTGGATGTTGGCTGGAACAGTCGCACTACCCTTAGGCAAGATGATAAGATGTGCTTGTTGATGTTGCTGCCTGTGAAGCTATTTATGAATTTACAGTTCAAAACAAGCATTTAAACATTGCTAGGAAATTAAGAGGCAACCAATTTTCATGACAATCAGGAATGAAGTAACTTAAAAATAGTTATGAGCAGCCTCCGTACATTAGTGTGTCAGTGGTCTTGTGGAGTTGCTGAGGGCAGGGGACATGGCAGCGATTTCAGGGAATCGATGGCCCGGGTGTCTGTCCATGGCACAATGTTTAGATAAAAGAAAATTTGAAAAAATAGCGCTATCCTCAAGATGAAGGCTTCCCCCCCAGCTAGACAACAAACCCACAAAATGTTGCAGATTGGCCTCAGATTGGCTAAAAGCCTTAAATTCCACTTATTGCTGGCTGCTGGGCAGTGCATCAGCCACGTCCAGGCTCTTAATGGAGCGCGCTCTGGTAAGGGAGTGTGATTTTCTCTCTAGGATACCTGAAATAAAGCTGGTTCTCTAGGAAGGAGAGATTTTAAATATCTTGTCGTTATGAAGGTATTTTGGTCTGTAAGAATAAACATATATGACTCCAGGTTTGCTGCTTGCCAAATTGTGCAAAATACTTTGAGGAAAATAAATAAATAAATAAATATAAAATAAAAATGATTTTTTTCTAGTTATCCTTTAAATGTGAATAAATACACCTTTCAATGCAAGATCTGCCTAGTTTTCATATGGTCAACGTAATATGGGTTGTATACATGGCAATTTAATGCTGTGAAAAAATCTTATGGCAGTGAGAGAGACGTGGCAAGCCCCACAGCAGAGTGTGTTGGAAGAGGAGCACGTAAGTATTTAACACCAAGTCGCTGCTAAGTGTGCAGAGGCTTTATTTTCTTTGTTAGTGAAAAAGGCAGAGAGGTTATGGAGTGCAATTAAATTGGAATTTCTCTAAAATTTTCATTTTTAGAGAAATAGAATGAAATTGCTACCGAGGAGAACGGAAAAGCTGCTTCAGAAATCAAACTGCTATTATATTCAGTGCTTTGTAAATACTGCTTGCTCTGTGTTGGCGCAGGTTTGTCACTGTCACATAACATGCCCATATTCACTAAAATAAACCTTTATTTCTCTTTTTTAGACCCATTTTTTCCCTCAATCTCTGATAAAGCCACACATCTTACTGTAATGTGTAAAAGGCTGTAAATGTTTTCATCTCTCGCAGGTAAAATATGCAGTGTGACATAATTAAAATATGAAAATAGTCACCGTATTTCTTAACCATTTTTTTCCTTTCATTTGGCAGCACGTTGTCAGGACATTCCTAATGAATCCAGTCTGCAGCACAGCAACAGAAGCTGATCTCTTT
>NW_009224853.1:55626-111658 GCF_000690835.1 Fulmarus glacialis
GTTAACAAAGAGAGAAAAGTAGGAAAAGTGTGTCGAGGGCATCGGGGAAAATGACAGGTGGCTTCAGGGGCAGGTGTTGCATCTGCACGGCTCTGAAGGTGTCAGTGTGCCTTAGAACACACTTTGGACTCTGCCTGTAGGAAATTGAGAATTCTGCCCAAGGCAGATAAAAAGGAAATTTGGGTTTGAACAACTTTTGTAAAAATAACTTTGGCAGAAAATCCTCATTTTTTTCAAAAGGCACAAAGAAATCACTTCAGCCTTGTTTTCTGAGGTTTCTTTTTTCATTTTTCTTCCACTTTTATTCTGCTGGGTGGCAGATTTAGGCTGTATCATGCCTGAGTTTTAAGGAAGTTCTGACAGTTTCATATTTATGACTTGTCTTCCCCCGAGGAAAACTGTCATGCTGAATTGAAATTAGACATACTAGCTGGTCTGTAATTTCAGGTGTTTCCTTAAACTATTTACAAATATTATTGGAACATATCAAGCACTTTTAGTGGTGTATTTTTCCTGAACTGAGTGATTGCATTGAAAACACCTGCTTGACTTTGTCACTTTATACTTAACATCCCCTGTATGCCGAGATACCATTGTAGTCCAAATGGGAATTTTTTCACCAGTATTGGAGGTCTAATCAGGAGGGCTGCAGGGTTGCACTCCTGCTTCTAAGATGTGCTATAGCCCACTGGAGTAAAGGAGCTAGGGGCTGCACCTGCAGAAAGCTGCTCCGCTCCCTTGCTGCCCTGGCTTAAAGCTGGGATGGTTGGTAACCTTCTCTTCTTCATGGTTATTTTTTGCTTTATAATTTGGCTGTTTATAGGCAGGAGTTTGTGTTTACAAAATGGGAGTGTGAGGCTAGTTACGTATTTATTCTTGATGGAATGAGAAGCCTGCTGAAGAGGAATAGCCATACAAGCTTTTAACCTTTGTCAGGACAACTGCTTTGCATCATGGCTACTTGTTGGTTGGGGCAGCATCTTTATTAGAAGTCCAAAGAATAAGTAAATACATGTGATTGTTCAGGATTTGTAATACTTTGGTTTTCTTGAACTCTTTTTATAGTCTGAATCTAAATCAAAATTTTTCTTTTCAAATTGGATTTAGTGGGATATTCCTGAAAAAGCTCCATTCTTCCTCACCTCTCCATCAAAACTGGCAGCCCAGAAGTGACTCGGGGAGTATGGGAATTGCAGTATTTGCAAATACACAGGCAGAAGATTTCTCTAGTACAGCTGTTAGTCTTTATGGGCTTACCTTCATAATTAATTAACCATAACTCTAAATGAAAAACTGTTTACGTGTGGTTTTTTTTCCTTAGGTGGCCTGAAATACAGTATTTCAAGTAAACTGTCTTTCACTGTCATCCCGATTTAATTTCTTTTACTTTAATTACTGCTCTTTGGCATCATTACAGTCTTGTTTCCATTTCTGTCTACATACAATGTTTTTGCAATGCTTTTCCAGAGGTTGCAGGTAAAGAGCAATACCAGTGATGCAGAATAGAAAATGATGATGCATACACAGTCTCACAGGATGAGAGACAATGCTTAACATAGTTCATGGGAAAGAGCCAAAGCTTAACTTCTGTGAATTACTAGAAGCAGCATTTTGTAATCATGAAAGAAAACATCACATGTTATTGAATTCAGAAATTAAACACTGGTCAGTCACCAATCAGGTCAGTATATTTGTTTCAAGTGTGGAAATAGATTATTTTCCTGAAGTGTCAGGAGCTTCGGTGAACTGCAACATCTATTTTGATTTGCCATGTCCTTATTTTTTTTGGACCTCCTATTGCTGGGATTTTCTCACTAAAACTGGTTTACAACAGTCTCCTGGGAGGTGTTGCTAGCCAAGTGCAAGGATTGTTTCTCTAACTACATCCTAGAGGCCTTCTGCAAACCTGGCTTGCCCTCAATCTCTTCTGTTATTTCTTCCCTTATTATACCCATATATCCTGACGCTGAGAGCTCCCTCACGATCCTACTCATGCTTTCATCCTTGCTAACAGTAGTCTGAGATTTGCTTGAAAAAAGTTACTCTATGCATATTCTTCCATAATACGATTTCCATGAAGGTTTCTAGAATTAACCTGTTATTTAAATAAGCATCCTTTTGCTACTGTGGAATTGGAAATAACCTGATAAAAAGATCCTGACAATGGTTTCTTTTTATGGAACTCAGGCTGAGGATAATTTTGGGGCATGGCTTAACAACAGACGTGATTTATAGCAACTTAAAGGGTGGCTTTATATAGTCTTCGTCACCTTCGCACATTGTCTAGGAAACCAAAGGAAGGTTTGGAGGCATATAATAATGCTGTGCTTTGTCAGTTGTTATGTATTTGTGTGGTTATGGAGTTCTAATGCATCCATGATTGTAGTATTTGGGTTCAATATTGGAAGGAAAACTAGTAACTGAAAAGGTCTGATGAGGATTGAGGACTGTATGCACTGAGTGACTGCAAGGCTGCATTACTTACGCCATCCTGTGCATTGACACTGAACTAGAAAACCACTTTTCTTGCTTCCCTTTGCAGTTAGATAAACAAATCATAGAACAGTGAGACCACAGTTGCAGAAAAATGAAGATTTGGAGCAAATAGCAAATATATCAAATCCAGGTGATTGTGTATATGGGGACTCTCACCTGCCTTTTTTAATGGGCTCAGAGGAGTTTGATCTCTGTTAAAGATCTCTTGTGATGTTGGTGTTTTTCCATTCAGTGTGGGTAAGATAATGGATGCAGAATTGTTTTCGTTCTCACTCTTGCAGTAAATTATGATATAGTGGAGAATGGGGGGAGAGAGGGAGGCACAAAAATGGCACTTTTTACAGAAAGCTCTGATATAAACAAAGAGGTTAAGGAAGTTTCAGACTAACTTTTAGTGTACAAGGAGGATAATGTAGTGACCAGTAAACACAAAGAATCACAGGAGGGATGAACATTCAGATGTCACTGTGAAAAACACCACACTAATGTATTGGTAATGTATTGGTAAGCCAAGAACGTTCCGGTTGATGGTAATAAAGTGTGATTCAACAGCTTTCCATCCCTGCATGCTTCACATGCAGGATATAGGCAAGTATTTTTCCATTATTTTTTTTTACTGAAAATTAAAATACTGCTTTTTTTGTTCCCTTTCTGTAGAATGGAAAGATGAGTGGGCTGCTAAATGTTGGGTCTAACCTGATACATTTAAGAAGTATTTCTGAGAACCCGCTTTACAAGAAGCTAGTAATACTGATGTACATCTTGAGTTTTCCGTTGCTGGAGATACTTATGGCATGTTTGAACACAAAATTAGTAGAGATGCTGTACACATCTATAAATACTGTCTATGGAAATGGAGTTCTGTCTTTTTTTTATCCTATGAAAGTATTGTACAAACTTTAAAACTAAATAAAGGCAAGATTCACAGAATACTGCCTAGAAGTCACGAGTGCACTCTGCCTATTGTGAACAGTGCTTTTTAAAATTTTATTTTAGAGCTGCTTTTTTAAAATGAAAATGAACCTTCATACATCAGTGATGGGCCATGAATATAAAAATAATAAAGCAATCAGCCACCACTGAAATGCTGCCACCTCTCAAGAAGTGACAGCAATTTACCATATGCCACAGCGCAATACAGTATCATCCCTCATTTTAATATTTGATTTCGAAGATTCATGTTTCTGATATTTATGACAGGTGTAAATCTTAGAAATCCAGAGATGTAAAATTATGGACTTGGTGCCCAGAGTTAGGCTTTTGTGCTTCTTTGCTACTAAATAACATCAGAGTTAAAGGAAAAAAGATTCTTCTGTCTGAACGTGAGTCGTCCCAGATGTGAATGTCTTTAAGTGGTTTCTCTGATGATATGTTACCAAGTTCTGTGTTTTGTCCTATATATCAGTGGAAGGTAGATATGCTATATTGATTTTACAAAAGAAAATGCTGTTTTTCTGCATTAAAGGATACCAACAAAACTACCTTCTTGTAAAGCATGTTATCCTCTGCAGAGGCATTACTCTCAGGTTTTTGCGTGTTGCTGGCTTGAAGCGTTTCAGGACTAGAGAAGTTGTGCCTGTTTCTGTGGAAGGACTCGCTGCCAGAAACAAGGTTTTCATTGACTTTCCAATCTCCAACATGAGTTAAAAGCTGAATTTTACCTCGCTATGACTCAGCTTCACTTTTGTGAAAAATTCAAAGCTGGATGTAAGCTCCTTCGGTGACGGTTTCAGCACGATGCTGCCACTCTGAGTGGTGCCATGACGGGTTCTGTCACTGAACAGGCGCAAGAGCGAAATGCATCGGGTTATCAAGTTCCATGTCCCATTAGTACTTCTTTTTTATCAACACTGTATCAGAGTATTAGTTGTAATTGATATAATTTTACTGCAAAACCGTTTTTAGGTGAGCCATCAGACAGTGATGATGGAAATGCTCAGCCTAGTTAAGGGATGTTCTAGCAGTGCTACCTGCAAAGTTGTGAATGCTTTACTTGTAGCTGAATAAAAAAGACAAACATCTGCTTCTCAAAAATTATATTACACGATTCAAAATTAAGAAAGTTCTGCCCTTTTGTTGACTGGGGAACATTCACCTGGATTTCACTATGCCTTTGTTGGTAAGAGCTGACTGCTTAATCTGTATTTTCGAATTATTTCTCCATGCTATGTTTTGCCTTGTCTGTTGGTTTGGTTTTTTTTAATTTAAAATAGGCTTTTCTGTAGCAAGTGAGCAATTTGTATTGTAGATTAGACATTAAAACGTTTCACTGGGCTGAGCTGGTTGCCGCTGAAACTCAAAGTGCAGGAATGGATTAAGATCAGACAAAGCTCTGTAAAGTTGGCTGTCAGCTACACTCAGACTTTTGATGGGGGATGTAAATTATACCCTGCTGCGGCTCTCTTAGTTAGTTGATCTATGGAGTGAAATTGAACCTGACTACCTGGTCGGCTGTTCATCTTTCTTTTTGACTGAGAAAAAGGTGCTAATGGCACTAAACAGCAAGTACCAGTGTAGAGGGAAAAGGCTCAGACTGGGGGAGATCAGGGATACCGCTGACAGCCTTTGGGAGATGGGGAGTGACCGAAGCACCAGCCCGCCCTCACCTCTGCTGCTCTGCAAGGGGAACGGTGGAAGTTTAAAAAAGAATAAGAAGAAATATAGTAGAATGGCAAAGAAAATTAAAATACCTTTGATTAAGAAAAACAAAACAACACCCAAAAAACAAAGGTGAGTTGTAACTTTCTCATAATGTGACTGCAATTAAGAAATAAAAATATACATGCGAAGTACTTGGAAAAGAAAGTGAATATGAAGTAATTATTGAATATTTGACTTCGCCTTTATTTTCCAGTGCTTTTGCTTTCGTGTATGTTGTAAGCATGAGGATATGATTCTGTAGAAGGTTTTCAGGTTTTAATTTTGCTTTCCAATGTGCTGTAAAAATTATCTTTCAAATATTTGTCCCCATGCAGATCTTGAAAATCAGTTGTTTTGGTTGTCTGTTGTCCAGGTTAGGAACTGACCAGGATTGTCAGCGAGAGAGGATATGAGTAATTCTGTGTTAGCTGAGTCTTACTTTCTTTTATGTGGATTATTTAACATCTAATGATGAGATTGAACTGGTGTTGCAGCTTCTCAGTGGGGACCTTCGTTTGAATCTTTCCCCTCTTTCTGGCTTCCAGTCTTCACAGAAGCTATGAGAACTCAACCTCTTCCATATTCCATTAAATTTGTTTGCAATTAGTTGGTAGTTTGAAGCATTTTAACGAGAGACACAAAAGTTAGGTTATCATGTCTCTTTAGGTAACAAGCTTAAAAAACATAGGAATGGGTAAGCGATGACTAAGACAGGAAAAAAAAAAACGCAACAATAAAATCCTTTGCCTTGTAAACTGCCAACTTAATAGAGGAAATACGATATTGATGGTGCTCAATGATGAACAGCCATAGCCATATATTTTTCCTCCACAGAGCATAGTGAAGGTCTTAGGTTAGAAGACAAACCACAATGACATTACTGAAAGCTACTCTAGGGAACTTTCCTATACATAGGGCAAAACAGATAACTATGTATTTACTTTTACATATAACTATATATTTACATTTGAGTCAGCACTGTGCCTGGGAAAATCATGGTGAATAATTGCTATTAAGAAAATAAAGTGAAAAATACTGTACTACTTTGGGCTTAGCTGAATCCTATGCAGTTCAGTGAGATAATACTCAGCTTGGATATGTTTTTCACCTGAAAGAAGCACAGCGAATTGATGCCAAGGAATAGAAAGAATATCTCTGGAATTGATGACTCCAAAGAATGGTAGCAGGAGAAAGGCTGAACATGAAAGCTGTAAACTTTTTGTCTCGGTCATGGATGATACTAAGTTTGCAGTCTTCAAATAAAAACATCTTGGCTTTATAGGTTCTTCTAGGAATTTATACATGAGACTTCGTGGCAGCTAGGGGAGGAAATTACAAATGCTTCCATTTATCCTTTAAAAACAGCAGCTTAAAAAAAATCTAAACGATAGTAGAAAATGAATTTGATATAACTTTATAGAGTTTTGGGGCTTCAAAGTCCTTGAGAAATTGCAGAGGTAAGATCTGGGCCATGCCAGGCAGATGTTTGTCTAAGCTGCTCTTATAAAAACTTTAATGAAGAAGCATATTATCAATGGGTAGGTGTTCCTGTGGTCCAAGTGCAGGACAGAAAGTTTTCCCTTAATCTCTGCCCTGTAAATTTAGCTGATTTCTTCTTATCTTTTCCCACCATACAGAGAAAAATTAATTGCCTGCCCCTTAATGCAGACAATATCATAGTGTGTCTGGAGAATGGAATAAATTTAAAAAAAAAAAAAAAAAGAAAAAATTGCAAAAGTTCTCTAATGCTATTAAGCTACAGGGAAGTACAATCAAAAAAATTGTAGATAAGGAAAGACACAAGAGAAGTTGGATAAAATTAGGGTCGTTAGTGCAGAGAGTTGGCAAAGATAAATCAGGTGCTTCATGCTGATAGATCAACCAAGAAGTAAAACCTGAAGAGCAGTAAATTTATGTTAAAAAAAAAAAAAAAAACTGCCCCATGGAACTCACTGCTGCAAGATACGTGTACTGAAAAATTTATTTTTAAATCACGGACACTTATTCTGAATACCTGGATAGCCTGATTTTTATTTAATTTTTTTTTTTTCCAAGGAACAAAATCCTGTCCAGTCACATCGAGAGGAGACAAATCTGTTGACTGAATTGAAAGACAAAAGACTTGTGTGTTAGCCAGTGAGGCACAGAGTCAGAGATAGGGCAGCTGTAAATGTTTACCTACTGTGCCTCATTTAAATGTTAAATGTTACTCTCTGAATCAGTAGGCGTGTGGGAAAAGGTCACCTCTGCCTTTTTGTATTGGGGGAGAGTTGACTGCACAGGAACAGGGGTGAGTGCAGGCAGCAAAGACTGTGGTCAAAGAGTAAAGGTTCATGATGAGAAATAGAAGTCTGTGGTTAGGTGGGGTGCTTTGACCATGGGCGAGAAGCTCAGTCTAGCGCTCTGCAGCACAGATGTAGGTCCTCGTCCTTTCCACTCCTGCACCATGATTCCCTCCTTGAGCCTTTGTGCTAGGGGAGGAGGCAACCAGAGGCAGCACAGGGTTCATGTTTTTCCGAGTGCTACTTCCATGTTACAAGTTGTTTTAAATCAGAAGGTGCTGGTACCTGGATAGGAGCTTCTGCAGTTGTTACAGAAGTCATTAGACTTCCATCTATTTGAAAAAATAGGGTAGCGCACTTCAGTGCTTCCGCACCTTAAAGCAAACACGTGTGAATTTTTTGAAATGTCTCATTACCGTTCTCTTCTCCTCTGCCATCATTTTCATTAGCCAGCATTGTTGGAGTGAAGCTCTCAAATGCTGAGGTCTGATTTCAGCACACCGAGCTGCTGACAGGAGGCTGCGGGAGAGCGTTGAAGGGAGCCTCAGAAATTGGGGGGAGTCTTAACACCGAGACCAGAGGCACGTTAGGACTTTCAGTAGTTATCCTCATTATTCGATAGCTCCACACAGAATCATTATTACTAAGCTGGCCTGAAAATCCTATTTGTCAACAGAGATGTGCCAAACAGGTAAACTAGCACATTAAAGTGCCTGCTGGTGTGTGCAGGATTTCCTTATGCACTTCTGTGGCTGCCGGGCAAGCATGCGCTTTAGTGTGCGCAAGAAAGCATTTGAACGTAAGAAATAGTGAAAGTCAGTTGTCCATCTTTAGCGTTTGTTCTCCGATTTTGCTGTATTATTCAAAAGATGAGCTTGTAGAGGATAATAATGACGTGTCTAGCCTTGCTGTGAGCAGATGACCTTGTATAAATGAGTGCGTATTTCTACTGCTTTTTTAAGTCTGAGGAATTTTGAAATGACAGCACTAACACAAACAGTACTAAGGTCTGCTTTGTTCTTCTGCTGTGGTGGTGCATTTATTTAAGATCCAGTGTTCGTCATTTTAATTATA
The DNA here is from genome assembly GCF_000690835.1 of Fulmarus glacialis. Taxonomy (NCBI): domain Eukaryota; kingdom Metazoa; phylum Chordata; class Aves; order Procellariiformes; family Procellariidae; genus Fulmarus; species Fulmarus glacialis. The sequence continues at coordinate 64,119 of NW_009224853.1, forward strand.
GGTATGCTGAGGAGGTGGGATTAGGAAAAGATTGCATAAGGTTTAGGCTGTGGCTTCAGACTTGGTTTCAAGGTAAAAGGGCTTAATTCCTGCAAGCTATTTTAGCAAAGGCCCCACATTGAGTAATTCTCATGTGCCAGGCCAGCCTGGAGAGGTTGCCACCACCCTGGTATTTCTCTGGGCCATAATTATAAAAGACTGGGCTAATACTGTGTTGTGGACTGAGCTAGAAGAACACACGTAGTGCTGAGCTTGGGGCTGTTGTTGTTACTGAGACCTCTGTAAGCTTGAAAAGCATAGCTTTAGTGATTGACACTTGACTGGTCGGAGGCATCAGCATCTACTGCTCTTTCTAAATGAAGCTCATTTGTCTTCCTACATCAAGAACTTAAAACTTTCTGTTTCATGAGATCATTGGATTGGGAGGAACTTTGAGTCCAGTGCCTCACACAGATAATTATGCAAAATATATGTAGGAGTTTATTGTAGTCTGTTTCTTTAGTGTCATGTTGCCATTTCCAGTTACCTTCTGCATATGCTAAACTAGGCTGTGAGCAACCAGCATGGTTGAACATCAGGCAGATGACTTTCCAGCTGCAATGTAAGTGCTGGTTATTTTTCTTGAGCTTCTTTCTTTGCTCTCCTGACCCCCACTGTATGTCACTACAGTAGATGTTCTTCTACTCAAGGCTATGGCCAATTTCTCAGATTTGTATCACCGTATCATCTTCCAGAGCTCTCTTCCCTTATTTCCCCTATAAATCTAATAAGCCTCAGAGGAAGATACCTGAGTGAATAATTTGTATTGCCTTGTTTCCACATGCCCATTACTCCTGGGAAAGACAGCTTTAGAAGCTCCTTGTTCCAGCTATTACCACCACCCATCCAATTGCTAGCATAAATGTTAGACATCCAAAGTACCTTGACATAGTCTTTATGTAAGGCCGTTCCTGGTGTTTGTCTCCTTCATGTGTATACTTAGACACCAGCTTTATCCTCTTCCACCATGGTGTTGACAAAAGGGAAAAAAACCAAAGTAAGTTCTCTTAGTCTCCTCTCCTGTGTTAGGCCCTGGGGTCAATATTCAGTATTTAGCCATCATGAAGCAAATAACTTTCTCAATTTTTTTTAAAGTATTGGGTACATCTCAGTTCTCTGCAAATGTTTCCTTGTTTATCTGGAGAAAATGAGAGCTAACCTGACCAGGTTATAGAGCTCTTAGTGCTGCATGTGTCTAACTTCAGTGGAAAGTGAGGGAATTGGTCCATGAGAAGTTAACAACTTCAAAGATCTCTGTTTTCCTTCCATGCCTGCCTCTAATTTACATGCTAATTGAGGACAAGCAAGTCTAAATTAAATAAATATTCTGTTTCTATTTTTTGTTTCTTCCTGGAACAGGCAGACAGGAGTTAGCAGGCAACTTTGTGGTACAGATTGAGGAAAAAACAACTGGTTTTGTAGCACATTACTTGAAATTTCCAAGGTCACTGGTCTGGTTGTCTTTTAAATGAGCAAATAGAAGGTATTTAGGGGGGGTGCTGTAGTAATGATTTTGTTATTGGGGGTTTTGGATTGATTTGATGGCTTAAATGTTCCAATCTCAAAGTCTCTGTTTGTCCTATGAAAAAAATTTTGGAAGGCTGATGTGAAATACTCGTGTCCGAGATCCAGGAGATGATGTTCACATCTTCAGTTGTTTTACTCAAGCAGATTTGTAGCGGAAAGCAGGTAACTTTTGGGTACTTACGGGTGAGAAGGTCACTAGTTCTTAGGAGTGGGAACCCAGAGAGCTGCAACCGTTTGCAGCAGCTGAAAAGCCTGCGCTAATGTGAGCTGCAGTGGCTGCTCTCCTCCTTCCCTGCCCTGAAGGCAGGACATGCTGTGCAGAGAAAGCTGCTGGCAGATAGGCAACAGGGGAGGCAATTTGAAGAAGGCTTAAATTAAACTCAATCAGGCACGGCAGCCCTGAGCTGAAGGGCCAGATTCTGTGCTCGGATACATGCACTTAACTTCTGTTTCCGTCTATAGGGTTTGAGAAAACAATGGTGGCATCAAAAATGTGAGCAGAAAGCCTTCTTTTCATCCCTCCTGCGTTTAATTTTTGACAGTCTTTTTTCCCCTCTTTTTTATATCCACTGTTTCTTTTCTCTTTGAAGACTTTTTCACTGAATTTAAAATCTCAAGACTTAAACTGTATGTAGACATAATTATGTCTCTTCATATTTACTTAATCTTACTACTTGTTATCCATACAATATTAGTGATGACACATTTTCTTGGACAGGGTTGTAAGTGAGGTACTTTCATGAAGGAAGGGAAAAAAGGTTGAATATTTTGAGTAGAATAACTTATTTCAAGAAAAGTAGGCAGGTGCTGTGTTTAGTATGTTAATCCCTGTTCTACGAATTTGTTTTAGACTCCTTCTGTCTTGAGATGGTAAAAGACTGGAAGGGAATTAAGGAGACCAAAGGAAGTCCCTTGACATTTTTATATGCTGAAGTAATGGGCAGGCAATCTTGCTTTATACAATGCTGTCTTCCTGTGTAGAACAATTAGTGTTAATATGGTAATGATAATTGTTTCTGTAAATTATTCTTAATTAACTATTTATGTAATAAGACACGTAAGGATCTGTATTTAATAATTTTGAGGGTTTTTTCCCCCCTGCTAATTGGTTTCCTTATAAATTTCTTTCCTGTGCTAGTGACTGTCTTCTGTTCAGTATTAACTGTGTGACATTCAGGCTTAAAATTTGGTATAGATGATCCTTAATTAACACAAAATGATGCATAAATGATCTAGTAACAGGTGGGTTCATTCCTTTAGCTATGCTGTAATTGCCGATTGCTGGTTTTTCAGTGAAGTAATCAAGCTCTAATACAGATCCCAGCTTGTGGGGCCACCAATCCTACCCAGTATTGTCACCCCGCAGTTTTCAGCAGGTTTCAGATGTTAAACTTTATTCTGTGCCAGATGTGGAAGTGCCTCTTTGGGAGTCTTCTATGTCCAACTGGCACTGTGGATTCAAAAGTAGAAAGGGGAAAAGTGTTTAAAACAAAAGCTTCTGGGCAGTCAGTTTACGCTGGTATCCGTAAGCAGGGAAGAGAGTAATAACCGTATCTCCTGCCTCATTTCATGTTGCTTAATATATTTTGAAGGGGTACTGAAACAAGGTAAGGGAGAGGGAAGAGCCTGTTATGTCACGTGCTCTTTTAATTAGCTCCTGTTGTTCTGGTTTGGACTTTTTTCATCTTGAAAATGTCGCCTGCTGCCCTGTTTTTTCCTCATTGTTTTTTTACTTGTGTATGTGTGAAGCATATACCAATATTTTATGTACATAATTGGTCTAGATTTCTGTATACTGCCTAATATAAAGTGCACATTCTCCTTTTTATTGTGGTTTATGTTTATTGCACTCACTACATTGTTTTATGTGCACAGTGTGCTTATTGAATGTGTGGTGTAGTCAGAGAGATGTTATATTCCATTCTTAGCATCATTAGTGCTGTTTTCCTAACTGATTTTCATCAAGCTGTAGTTTAATTTTATTCAGTTCATTATTTTGCAAAGCAGTTCGTATCTGTTGGATTTCCTTTCCGTTGCTTTTAAAACCACCAGTGTCTCAAAACAGTGAGAACCTAAGTATTTTTAGCTTTGTTTTACTTTTTTTGACACGTTCTGAGCATCCTAGGATTTCTGTAACACAGCCAATCAGTTAAAGCCAAATACTGATAGGTTTACAAGTTAATTAGGACCTCAGTTCATCAGCAGTCACACTAAAATTAATACCGGAGTAAGCGTATCAGAATCTCATCTTCCATTTGCATTTAGTGAAGATGATTTTGCAGTATGTTAATTTGTATTGTGTGCGGCGTGTATTTAATTTTCCGAGCTCTTATTTTTTGACCTATTTAAACTCAGGGTCTAAAATCTTACAGGAATTGGCTTGTTTCAGCTTGTGTAAAGAATATGGAAAATTCAGTCAATTGCTAGGATTTATTCTGATTAAGCAACACTGACTAATATATTTCTCTACTCATTCACTTGGAAGGTAGGTATTTCTTTGACTATCTTGGTTTCTTTTTAAGTATATGCAGCTTAGGGCTCCTGATGTAAATAAAAGTAACTACATGACTAAAGTAGGAAAAATAACTTTAGCCTAATCAAGCCTTAATTGTCTGGATTAGTAAGACCTACAATAATTAAGATACTTTACAGAAGTAATAAGCTATTCATATTCAATCCATTGCATCCTTAGATTTTCACTACGTAGACTTTTCTTTCAAAGACTGAAAGAAATGGTGGAAAGAAATATTTACGCTGATGGTGAGCTCTGGTATATATGAGAACAAATAATTGGAATTTCAGAAACTCGATATTTTGGGAAGACTACAGATAATTATTATTTATTGTTGTCCCCTCAGCTGCAGCATATCAAGAAAAAGTAGCTAATATAAATTACTCTTCCTTTAGAGATGATTACTGTTGGAACACTTCATCAAGAGTGGTCTGCACTGCTGCAGAAGACTCTATCCAAATGCTGAGCAGGAAGCCAGAAGCTCTGCAGTGGTCCTTCCTCTGCAGATTCAGAGAAGGAACGTCCTTTGAGTTGCAAGACTAATTTTACACCATTGTAGTGATGCTTAGGGCTGAATGCGATGGAAATGCGTCAGTACTGCTCTGCTAGCTATATATCCCTAATCTAAGCAAGCAGTTATTCCTAATACTGATACATGGATTTGGAGTACATTAAAAGCGGAAATCAGGACCATGTCTCTCAAGAACACTGCTCACGGTTGTGTTTTGGGTTTTAGGAGTATTCTTCAAGGGTTTTAGCATATATACTCCCTATATACTGTACCATCATGTCTTCCTTTGGTTTTCTTGGGGTAGAGCAGAAGTAGAGGAAATCTGAATTTAGCCTGTTTACGGTAAGCATGCTAGGTAGAATAGATTGGCTGCCTGCTGGAATATGGACTTATCAAAATTTATTGAACAGGGTACAGGTAAATGTTTCTTTCTTTTAATCAAGGTTGATGAAATTACAATCAGAAAGATGCCCCTGCTCCCTTAGGCACATCACAACCTTGTTATCATCTCAGATTCATCCAGCCTTTCAAGAGAGGGTTTTATTAGCTCTTCCTAATCCCCAAATAATTACTCTAGACAAAGAGCTATTTGTAGAGAACATCTTGTCTAACGAAAAGGGATTCACAAGAAATCACAGGTCCTAATAAGTTCTCCGGTGCTCTGTGACACGAGTTTCCCTGGTTGTCCTTGATCTTAAATCTCAACTGGGTCATGCTGCTATACAGCTGCTAGGGGAGTGGTACCTCAGTCGACAGAGGTGCCTCCTCCTTGGCGTCATGGGGTTGACATTTTATTCTCAGTACTTAAGCCTTGTGTTTGAAAAGGAGCAAGAACTTTTTGAACAGACTGGTGAAAGGGAGAGGAGACTTCTTAAGAGTTTGTATTTGCCCTTAAGCAAACTGCAAAGCATGGTTGCACAGCCTCCAGAAGTCATTTTGCGACCTGCATATAACAAGATGTGTAAGTGTTTCGCATCTCATGTATGTAGGGACTGAACGTTGCAATGCAAACTTTAAGGTGCGTGGTCCCCCATCTCCTCACTCCACTGATGGAGTCCAGGCCACTCCAGCTCCCATGCCCCTTCTGTATCACATGGGGAGAGCCAAATCTCTGAGGCTGAGGTTCAGAAGAGCCTGTAGATAGACTAAGACAGGAGTCTGACATCCTGCCCTGCTCTACATCTTAGCTACCTGGCGCCAGGCTGCACAGCTACATTCGCCTCTAATTAAGACAAGAGACCTGAATCCTCCTGGGATTTGCACTGTTTCTTTGGGCGTAGAGCAAGGGTTCCTCCTTTCTTTTAAACGCTGGCACCGCAGGAGAAGGGGGATGATTTTGATGATTGGTGCTGCTGCCCTTTATAAAACAGCTTCATGATTACAGGAGTAGGAGGTAAGAAACCCAAGAGGATCATTAATTCTTTAAAGTTTCCACTTTTTTTCGTTACAGCCACCTCTAAAAAAGGTTCCTAGTTTCTGGGCTTACTGTATTTCAGAAATCAGCAATTTTTGTAGAGAGTTTTATGGCAGTGACAGTAAAAAAAAAAAAAAAAAAACCAATCCAAAACAAAACTACCTTGAAATAATTTATTTACTCGCTAATAAAGTGCTCACTAACAACCAGATTATCTGCTGACACCTATTCCTGTTTTAAAGGAAAATGCCTTTACTACTGCAAACAGAGAAATGAATCATAAGTAGCTTGTTCTACAAAACACACTCCCAGCCATGGGGAAGGTCTGATTTTTTTTTTTTCCTTTTTTTTTTTTTTCCCCTCAAATAAGGAAACTTAAATTACTTAAGGGACTACTTAGCTTCCACTGGTGCAATTAGATTAATGTAGGAGGAATTTTGATTTATTTCCAGAGATGAGTATATGTTTCTAGGTCAGTAACTCTATTTAGAACAAAAGATCTTAAGGTTTTTCTAAAATAAATCCAAATGTAGTGTTGGGTGTGCTCTCCATTTGAATTTCAGTTTAGTCTTCATCTAATTTTTTTTTTTGTCATTTTCTTGAGAAGTGGCATGAGTCCAAAAGTGTTAAAGTTCAGAAGTAATAAATGAATTGGGAAAGAGGGGAAGTGGTAATAAAATGGTGATCTTCATTTGTGTTGCCAGAGGACTGATGTCAATCACCCTGACCCAGTAACGTAAGCCAGGAGGGGGGCAGATAGAGAGGCAGGGACGTTTGCTGGCAGTAAAATACCATCCAAAGCAGTAGAAATGAAAGATAACAGTGAAGCATTGAAAGGTATGATGATACTGAATAAATGGGCAATAAAACAGCAGATACAATTCAATGCTGATAATGCAAAACAATGCACACGGTAGGAAAAAAAAAGTAATAAATTTATATGCAGAGTAATGGGCTCTCATTTCTCAATCGCCACTTTGGAAAGGCATCTGAAAGTTTAGTTCTACAAAACGAAGTGAGCGAGTGTTCACTCTTCTTTTGAGCAGAAGACGTGCAGGATGGGTGAGAGCTGATGGGAGCTGGGTTCAGAGGGAGCAGAAGGACACTGTTCTTCATACACAGCATTGCTAAACCACGGGACTCCTTGCCATGGGATGGTTTGGGCAGTAGGTTTGTGCTTAAAGTTCAAAAAGCAGTTGGGCAAGGTCAATGAATTAAAATATATCCGAGACCACTGATTTGCAAAGCTGTCCCTTCCAGTGCAGGAGTCCCTGGGGTCTGGGAGGGTGTTTCAGGGTGGTATACCACACTCTGCTTTTCCATCCCACCAAACTTAAGGAACTTTATTGACATGTTCAACACAGGATGCTGATTGCCTTAATATCCGTCTCCAGTCAGTGGATCTCCAGCGGGTAATTTATATTTTGGTTGATACTTAGTCTTGGGTGCCGTGGTATGGAGGTTCTGCTTGAGATAATGCCATGTCCAGGATGCCAGGGGGGGCGTCCTTCAATGACTGTGATTATTAATAGAGCAGTGTGAAATGTGTTTTCAGAGAAATAATTTACTTTATATCACTAGAAAGGTGGATTTTATGAAGCTAGAGCTTGCTGCCTGTCAGATCATGACTCCCTTTCTATGAACCAAAAACAGATTTCTGGATTTAGCGTCTTGTATGCAACTTGGGGAATATATCGTAAAGGACGGGAATTTTATCAACTGAAACAAAATTAAATGTGCAGTATGTTGCAGTGTGTGCTACTGGTTTGGTAATGTATCTGTTGACAAACGTCATAATAGAATTGTTAAAACTCGACCTTTGGAGAAATGAAAAATCAAAGAATTCGTTGAGCTTCTCTTTGAATATTCAGGATGCCATGCGAGACTGAAAATTTACTGATGTTTCTTGTGGAAAAATATCCTTTGGCAAACTGTTAAATGTAAATTTTGAGGAAGTTATGTGTATCTATGCTAGTTTAAAAAAAAAAATCTTCTTACCCATTAGATGTTCAGTATAATAAACTTTCTTCTTGATAGCTAAGCTACCCAGGGGAAGTAATGGTAAGTGTTGGCTCAAAAAACAACCTCACCCTTTAAAAAAGCCCCAACTCTTCCTCCTCCCCCAAGAATCCCTTGCTCAGTCCTTGAACACCAAACCGGGACCCAGTCTGTGGCCCGCTTTCTGGTATCTGCTGCCATTTACAACCAATTTTGAGTGCAGTTGTGAAGATTTGTGACTGAGCTAATTGTCCAACAGTATGTGAATTTACAGCCTGATAGTTAATTATTCTGTATATGCCGTGTACTGTAGTTTACATGTAAGCAGTCATTGGAAAGCAAAATAATCCTCCACACTAAAATTGAGTATGTTCTGTGGAGTAGGATGCTCTTCTCATGTTTCATCTTCTGGGGATTTTTATAAGGTGACCTGTTATGTATAAACATGTTTTATCCCCATCGCCAATAATGCTTATGCAATTGTACTCTGAATATTAATCTTGAAATATAGTTTAGGATTATTTTGTATTTTGTATTATTACAAAAATATAATTGTATATATTATTTTTGTATTTTAATACAAATACAAAAGTTTAGGATTATTTTGTATTTTGTATTATTACAAAAATATACTTGTATATATTGTTTTTGTATTTGAATACTTTTGTTTTCATGATAGATTTTATGAACCTTTTTTGTTGCTGGTGATGTCAGCAGAATCTCTCTAATGAATTATGGATTAGACATTTAATCAAGGTCTGTGCATTATTATACAAGTCACTTCTTTCAGTTTTCTCCTGAAAAATGAAATAAAAAAAAATTGATTTGCAATGGAACTGAGTGAACACCTGATAAATAAAATTCAATTGTGCATCTCGTACCTCTGTCTAACAATATGCAAATATAAAACACGAGGTGTAAGTCCAGCAGGCCTCTCTACTGGAAGCCAAAGAGATTTTCTGTATCAGTAAGAAAGGAATACAAAATTCAGAATAATTTCTACTGACTTTGATGCACTTCTTAATATTTTTTCCTCCGGATGTTAGTTTTAAAACATCTGTTTGTCCTGGTGTTTCTTTTCTCAACATCTTGATTCATAGCTGATATGTGGCTGCAAGACCGGTTCAGGACCACGAGACTCACTGGTTTAGCAATTACATCTGTTTTTATTCCAATTTATATTTTTGTCCAGCTGTCTTTTAAACCCATTTCTGAGAGTTGCTAGGATACATTTCTAAAAGTGGAAACTGTTTACACAGCCTCAATATGAAAAATCTTTGTATTTCACTTATTTCTTGCCAAGGCTTCATTACAAGGCACTGCTGAAGTTTACCAAGCTCTCAAAATTGTCATACCATCCTGTTTCTTTGTTTGTTATAGTCGGAGAAACACATAGTTGATTAAATGAATCTTGTTTTGTCTACTATTATTAACTCCTTTGCTGAGCTTTCCAGTGGCATCATTCAGATGGATGTTTCATCAGCTCAATCCTGCAAATGTTGCTGGTTGAGGTGGTTCTAATCGAAGTCAAGCTGAAACATCTCCCTTCCATATGTACACACTCTGCTTTACAAATGGCTAAGATTTGAGATGGTGAGAAGGTAAAATCAGATGATATGAAACAAAGTCAAACCCACGCATTTTCCTCAGGAAAGTATTGAAGTTTTAGGTAAAGAACTTGAAATTTGTGTGAGGGATGGGTTGAAGAGGCAGTGCAGACCAGCCGAAAGGCAGCGTCAGAGTTTGCATAACGGGTGCTGCGTGATTTTTAAATTGCTACTTGCCAAAATATGATCCCAAGGATCAAGTCTTCCTCATCGTACATCATCTGCTGTAACTTGCCTTGTCTTACACGGTTAGGTTTTCTAAAATACGATAGGTTTTTTATATAACAGTCTTTTTAACTACAAAATCTATACAATAGAAATATTTTTTCAACACCTGAATTTATATTTTGATCTGCTGCTTCAGGCTCACTGTTAATGTTTTTAATATCGAATAGATTTTATTTTTGTGGTATCACATAGGAGAGTGGTTGAAGAAAGAATTGGCAGTTAAATTTTAAAAGGATTTTTCTTAAATGGTAGTTCGGAGATTAGTCTTGTTAGCCACCGTTGTGTTTCTTTCAAACCAGTCCAATAGGCAGTTAAAAAACCGCTACAGACATAATCAACAATCAGATTATATTGAATGCCTGCAGACTCCACCAGAAAGGTCTAAGGGAAAACTATTACAGATGAAACAAAACATAGCATTTAAATCCTAGCATGAGAAGCAGCCAGACAAAGAGAACACAGATCGTGATTTGATTACCCCTGTAGAAGAACATTTAGAAAATTAATATTAGGGCATTGGTAATTGAAAGCATTTAAAAGTGTTAATGCCCTCCTTCTATTTTCTTTGATTAAAAAGGTCATTGACAGAACATAGCTGTGTGCGTACGTGGTACCTCGAGCGAATATGGGAGTAATGGCTGTAATGTGCTCAGGTCTTTGAACAGCTCCTGCAGGTGCCAGAGGACTGATCTCTCAAGGGTGGTACGCAACTTCTTAAAATGGTGGCCAGAAACACACATTTGTATTTAAAAGCTTATAAAAGTAGCTGCGTGGTTGATGACTTAGAGTGTAATCCTCTAATGATTTTTTCAGGTGCAGCCTTTCTTGATTGTTTAAAGACAAACGGAAGGTTTGTTAATACACAAAGATGAAAGACCATCAAAAGGTTTTAAGTTTTGTGTGTCTTGCTCTGTTGTCTAGGGACAACTTCTTAACTGAAGAAAAGTAAAGCCGTTCCTTCCTTTCTGTCCTGGAACCAAAGAATCCTACAGATTATAGACATGTATAAGCTATTCTGTATGACCTAGGAGGAGAACCTGCACACGGCCTTTGTGCCTTTTGCATCTTTCTGTGGGCATTGCTCTGAGGTGTGTCCCTTCATTTTGACTTACCGTTACGGTGCTAGAATGGCATAAAAGAAAACATAGTAAAATGAAGAGTTAGGGTCATAATTTTTTGCCTTAGGAATGATAGTACTATCCATTTTTCAGTTGTACCTCCTGGCAGTATATTAGAAGATGAAATATAGACTTAGGCAGCACTTACTTGGGGAGGAGAGTTAAAAGATTTTACTTCTGCCAAGCCTAAAGTTTTTAGTATATTTAATAGGGATATGGTTGGTAAAAGTGGAATCCATCATGTGGGTGCTGATAAAAGCAAGTACTGGTAAAAGCAAGAGGAAATCCACAGGTAATCTGAATGCTGTGGCAAGGTACAGTGGTACGAAGAAAATGGTGATCTTGAAGAGCTTTTCTTTGCCTGCAACAGCACTGAAAACCATGGAGATGCTATTTGTTCTTGTCTTTATATGATCAACTAGTCACAGATGGCCTTGGTTGGGTAATGAACTTTTCCATCTCCCTGTTACTGCGCGAGTGTTACCTGCAGCTCGGAGTCATTCCTAATCTCTCACTGGAAGGGGTTAGGTCTTGTCTTGTTGAGCACGTGGATGATGTAAGTCATTGTATACCCCCCCTTTCCTCCTGGTAATCTTTTAATTTTGATGGAAAGACTTTTGTGAGTTGAGGAACTGGAGGAGCCTGGTTTCTTGGGTCTTGATGTTGATCTAAGCTCTAAGGAAAGACAAGCTCACAGCGTGGCCTTTCCTCAGCAAATCCATTAATAGGGTGTCTCTCTATTCAGCTGCCTATTTTCCCCTGACCGGTAAAGTGAAAAATTCATAATATAGATGAGACCTGACTGAAACTGGCCTGAAGGTTCAAGTGTTAATGCAGGGAAGAACGGGCATGAGAAGGGAGGATGGGGGTTTCCATTGCTTTGCACATTCCCACATACACCCATGGAGTGTGTGGCTGCGTTACTCTTGTTTCCTTGGGAAACCAAACTAAAAATAATGGCTAATAGGAAATAAAAACAATTCTGTTACTACGTAGTACGTTGTAAGGGAAAAACATTATCCACGTCTTTGGATTACCAGAGTGTTTGAAGCTGCGATAACCCAGTTGTTAGCAACCATAATTTAGATGTGTTTTTTTTACATAAATATGACTTATTTGAAGTATGTTGAATTAGGAAACTCATGAATAAATATTTTGACATAATCAGAATTATATGGCTAGAAATTGACCTACTTTGCATGACAGATGCTTGAGAATCCGCCAGCTAATAGCATACTAACCTGGCATAGCAATGCCCTATCTTATAATACACTAAGCTGCGTACAGACATTAAATTATTAGATTGTTGGGGTTTTTTTCATGGAGATTAGATACAGTCAATTTTGTTTGTAAGTGAATAAGTTATAGGCAAGTTATTGAGAAGGCATTGGGGTGCAGTCCAAAGGTGGACTCATGCATCGTTTGATAAATGCTTTCAGCGTGGTCTCACAAAATACTGTTAGAGGTAGAAATAGCCAGAAAAGCTTGATGGTACCAGCCACCAAAATAACTAGAGTATTACACGAAGTAGACAGGTCTTACGCTCTTTAGAAAATAAGCACCACTGTGAGAGGAATAATAATGTTTTAAGAGTCTGGTAATATTTTAATGATATAAATAAAATCTATTTTTTTCCCCGAGGCTGTTCTTTATGCTTGTGTTGATTTCAGCAGACTCTGATTTTATCTGCATGTCCTTAAAGTTAAAATGACAAGGATTTTGTACAGGTTAAGTCAATAAAAAACTCTGATCAAAGAATAAAAGAGTCTTCTCCTCTTTTTGAGTTCTTACGAATTTTTTTTTTAAATCATCTTCCTTTATTATTTTAAGAAACACAGGTGATGAAACAGTTTAGGTGCACTTTGACACAGAGTATCGTTTTCAAGCTTCATAAATTTTTGTTGTTCAGGTCTATCACAAGTAATAGTAGTGCTTTCATTTGTGAAGTACCACTGGTTTTTATTCTTAATGGGAGAAAGGTAACTTTATCTTGGCTCAGTGATAGTGAAGAAAATCCTCCTCTCTTTTATTTAATTCATGCAATGAAAAATAATATCATATTCAATTTCATTAGCTTCTTTATTCGCTTCCCAGTTGTTTTCTCATTTTTTAAAGAACGTTTGTAGATGAAGTCAACTTTGTTCACACTTTTTTCCGAAGGTCTTCAGAGGAATGTGATTTTGCTCTCTTGTAATGAACTCTTGTTACCACACAGGTAGTGAAAACACATGTATAAATTTGGCAAATAGTATGTTCTCTTCCAAGCCTTAAGCAGGGACAGACTGAGACAGAGCTCCTACCCTCTATCTTGATTTACTCCAGCTGCTTAAAGCTTCCTAGAACTAGCTTAAACCGTCCCTTTAACACCCGTAGTTCTTCCAAAAAGGATACAATTTGGTCATTCTTGCAGTGCCCAGCTGCCAGAGACAGCCTTGGGGGCTGTAAGCAGAGACACCTTCAGGTACTGCTCAGTTGGGGACTGAGCTTCTCTCTTCAGGTAATGAAGGCATCATTTTTAAGTAAGTCATGTTTGGAGGACACTGATTTGCAGTTGGGCAACTCAGGTTCTTTCAAAATTTCACCAAAGGGCATGAGACAGAGGTAATTATTTGGCTGGGTTAGTTATCGTCACCCTTTTCAAGAGCTTCTCTCTGGCACGCAGGGTGTTTGGAAGGAGGGTTGTTAGCGACTCCTTTCTGGTTGTACTCTGTGTTCCTACTGTTCTTTAGGTGAATAGCTCTGAAAGACTGGACTGGTCTTCAGGTGGCTCAGCAAGTTTGTTAAAATCTGTAAAAATTTTGGTAGCACTAAGCAGTCAGCTTTGGTCTTTTCTCCTGTTTCCCCTCACATACCAACAGGCTCTTCGGATTCAAACATTGTAGGTTAGCTTGGCGAGCAGTTGGGCCCTTACAACTCAACCCATTTACCTGATGTCTTGGAAAATTGGCCAAACTTTTCCCGGTTGAGTAACTTCCTTTCCTCTTGCTTGCAGTAGAGTTATCTGGTGGGTTTTGTCAGTTTATTTTTGTGGTATTTTATTACTTTTCTAACAATATTCTGTTTCATTCTTAGTTTCCTGAGTACCAGCCAAACACTTTGGCTCCTTGATGCCTGATCAATGTTGTTCCAGAAACAGAAGAGTTATCCTGATGGGCTGATCCGCCATGGCACTACACACACGAGAGATGCGCAAACCCCAATTTCTTACCTCTGGAATTTGTTACGGCACAGGGGTGTTTTCACTTCTTATTAACACTTTGCCCAAGGGTGATTGCCAGCAGTAGTCTTTTCATTTCTGCCTCCTGCTGCCACTTTGACAATAGGAACGGCAGCAGGAGGCAAAAATGAAAGGACCAGATTGAAAGAAGCACTTTGCCACTGTTGTAATTTTGAAATTGATGGCGTTTTTTAGCCCAAAGTCTCAGGAAAAAAGCTGCTTCCCTCTTTGCCTCCTATTGTTTTTCCAACAGGGAGAGACATTCTCTGATGTTGCAGAGGCAGTGGGAGGCCAAAATGAAAATAATTTTCTTCCTGAAACGTGGGATAGCAAAATGTGAACAATTTCAGCAGGGAACTAGCCGTTTGTTTTTCTTTGACTGCCATGTGGTGAATACTGGCATTTCCGTTTGCCGATGGAAAATAAATAGCAGCTGCTTTTCTTATTGAATTAACGTGATCATAGGATAATTTCTACAAATCTATTTACTGTGCGTTTTCAACATGTCATTTTCATTCTTTTCCTTTTTCTGCGTGAGAATAGGCTTTGTAAGGTGGGTACATAATTCCCTGCTGAGGCCACGTGCTGCCTCTAATTCCATGGCCTTGGAGCTAGCCTTTTAAGCCAGAAACTTGCGAGTCTGCATGTTCCAGAACTGCATTTTATACCAATATCATCAGCACAACTAATGAATCCAGACATAATTGTCAGTGCTAATAATTCCATAGGAAGACAGGTGCAGGGTGGTTCTGCAACTGCAGCGTCACATCACTGCACACGCAACTGCCGTCACAGCGTAGTGCACGATGCAGCCTGTTGTCATCTACTGCATCAGTTTTGTAACTTTTAACTAGTACTGGCATGAGTCTTCAACAAAATAAAAGTTTTGCATGACAAAGAGGATGGCTGAAAGAGAGGCGTTGCAGCCCTGATGTGACCCTGGCACATCCAGTGTGGTGCACAGTCCCATTTCAGTGTGTGCATGCAGCACTGGTGCAGTGGGAGACCAGAGTGTTGACAAGGGAGAGTAAAGTGTAAATCAATGAATGGCTTTGTCCTCCTGCTTTAGCTGTTATGGGCTATTGCTCTTTTCTTTGGGGACTTTAGTGTCTTTAATTAGTTATCTTGAATGGAAAGATTCTTCTCTTACTGAACGTGAGAAATTTGGGAATGTTAATCAGAGCATAACGTTTTCTTAACTTGCTCTTTTTATAGTCCTGGAGAATTAACATTTATCTTAGGGCAGCACAAGAATTTGGCATTTGTATGAAGTGAACTGATTCTCCACCCTTTCTCTTTCTTTATACATAACAAAAAATAAACTCTTTGATAGACTCATCAACAGAATATATTTGTAGCCTTTGAAGTGTAAATTGTGAATTTGTGTGTCTCAACATGACTTTGGGGCGCCGCTTGTAAGTGCATGCGTGTCTGTGTCCTGGATTAGTTAAAGTCTGATGAAAATTGTTCCTGAAAACTACATACTTAAAGCCAGATATAGATAGACACATAAAAGCAGCTTGATTTTTTTCGAAAGTTCTGAGCACTTTTAGTTCTTGTAGGATTAAAGAAAGTCAGGGGAATTCAGCAACTCTGCAAACCTTGTTGCATGTTCACATACCAAAATAATTATTTAGGTGCTCATCTTTAAATGGTCAGTTTTCCTAGTGTTGGCTAGTTTTTCAGCTGCTTTTTAGTGCTACGGTGGAGCTTGGAAGGAAAGGCAATTCTAATTTACTTTCTGCTTCCCCAGCAAGTTCAGATTTCCTTGGGAGATGACACGTTCTGGGGTAATTTAGCAGCACCGTTTGGACTGGCTCTCCTTGCCACTTTGGAAGTCCTTTATGGAGATTTTTGGCAGTAGAAGGTATCTACTGGGTGCCCCCTTAGGGCTGTTTTGCTTGGGCATATTAGTACAGCTGTAATGGGTTCCTTGGTTGTCAAAGTGTCCGGGCTTTTACCATGCCCCGTCCAAACGCAGTGCACATATTAAAGCCAGTTAAGGATCGCTGTAAAATCAATTACCTTTTCTTAGTTGATTTTGTCTCAGAAGCAACCAATTTCACACTGACATCCAGGCAAGCAGGTAAGGAATGAATTGGTTGATGACCCTGTTTTCCCAAGGGCTTTATTTAGTTGACATTTTGATGTCTGCTTGATTTAAACATTTACCCCAGCTTTGAAACATTAGGTGAACAAAATTTGCTAAACTGTCTTCTGTCTTTTAAAGAGGAGAATCCACAGATACCTGTCGTCTCCCTTCCTCTCTAGTTGTCCAGAAAGCATCACTTTTATTCTTAATGTCTAACAGCAGAAAATGGACCGGCAAGTTTTCCTTGTTTCACTTTTGGTCGTTCCCTGGGGCTTGCTGAACAAGGCTAGTACCCCAAAACGAAGTTGTATTGCCGTGTCTTATTTCAGTTTAAATCAGTGTAGAATTTGGGATTTTAGCTGCTTCTGCATCCAGCCTGTAAAAGGCACCTTACAAAATGGCTTTCAAAGATTTATGAAGACTTGTGTGGTACAGAGGCTGAAAGGAAGTTTAATTACATTCAGCTTTTGGTCATTTCTGTGTCTGAGGATGTGCCCATATACTGTCATCTCAAAGACCATCTGAGAAAATAAAATTGATCAGTGAGCCTTCTGGCTAAAACTAAAATGAGTGCTTTGTCATCTGCCCGTGGAGCGTATGTGCTCAATCACTGCCATCTCCCGTGTGCTCGCCCTCGACTCTCCATCACTGAGATTTGTCCAAAATTTTAATCAAACATTATTTTATACTGAGGCCTTCTCTGTAAATAATTGAATTCTTCTCTTGACATACTCACACATACTTCTTTGTACTATAAAGAAATAATTTAATCTAGTCCACGCAACCATTTTGCTTTGGAGACGGTAAAATGTACATCTTGTTTTGTATTAGCTTGTGTGGAGTACAAAGTGTTAAGATAAAAACTTGGCAAGTGCAATTGCTGTCACCTTGTGAATGACATCTCTGCTCATAAAGCTCTGATCAAAGACAGCAAATAATATGGGAACATCTTTACTTACATAGGAAACTTGGTTCTAAGAGTGGGGATGTGTAGGTATCTTCGAGTACAGTAATTCACAGCTAATAATGCCAGAAGCCATAAAATCTCTCAGGTGGAGGTTACTGTGAATAGCAGTGCTGAACAATCGGGAAGTACTGCTGAGATGATAGTCTGAATGATGATTGAGTTTTCCTGGAGAGCCCTTATCTGTGTTTGAAATTGTAGGTAATGTTGTTAAATTTAACTGTAATAGAAGTTCATTGAGCCTTCAGAGTGGTTTCTGTTTCCCCTCTTTAAATGGTTTATCACGTTCTGTAGAAATATTCTCGATCTTTGCATTCAAGACAAATGTTTGTGTTGCTGTCAAAATGGGGCATTTTACCTTTTTCTGAGCAGAAGCACCAAGAGGACCGAAGCACCAGCGGGACAGGAGGGAGGTTCTCCCTCTAGTTCCTCGAGCGAGGAGGCTCACGTGCTTCCTGATGGCACTCCTGGGCAGGGGCAGCTCATAGGAAGAGGTAGGGTTCTTGGCAGGAGGAGGTTTAAAAGACAGTTTGCCGAGGTTTGGTGTACTTGTACCTTGGCAATATTACTTTGTTAATACAGTAGACCTCAACAGGGTTCACTTGTTGACCCTACAGCAAGTTATCTCTAGCTCAAAGCACTCCAGAACACGTCTTGCAGACTTTTTGGGAGTTTCCCTATCAGTTGATGAAAGGAGAAAGGAGAAGTTTTTATCCATTGCATTCAAGTTGCACTCATATACTGTCACCATGAGTTTTGGGTAGGATCCTATATGGACAAGAGGTACTTATTCCCTTTAAAATTTTAACATGCTTTTTAAGGTTGTAATCCATCCCCAAAATAGTTTGCATTTCATTACATCAGTAGGTTTTTTTCAGTTGCTAGAAACTAGCCTTCGTTGATAAAATAAAGTGTGAAATTCAAAGTACATCTTTATTTAAAACATAGCAGTGATTGATGTTGCAAGCAGATCTTGCTGCGAATGTACTCTGGTCACTTGAGATGAATTACGGAAATTAAACCCTTAAGTAACTCTCTTGGTAAAAAAAAAATTTAAATCAGCTAATTGTAAGAAACTCATTTGAGAAATATTGTTAGAGGAAGAGAATGCTAGTGATAACACCAGAAGTTAAATTGTGTGCACATATACTGCTAGATATGATGTGATTTCTTTTCTAAAGCCTTATGTTTAAAAAGGAAGCAGAGTTTATTTTTCTGTGTCAGATCTCGAGGTGCAGCACAGTGGGTTTGGGCAGTTGTGCTCCCAAAGACAGTGACAAATACATGACCTGGCAACTTGAAGTTTTCTACCTCCAGCAAAAAAAGTTTAAAAATTAGATTAACAGGTAGTAGGAGGATCTGGGAGTTTGTGGGGGGGGGTTAGTTTTAAAATCCCAAATAAGCATTCTGCACTGAACTTTTTTATGCCTATGAAGAAAGAACTGCGTTCCCAAGATGCTGCGGTCTTGGTATCAAGATCCACCCCTTTGTGTGACCGCTAGTTTTGAGCCCTCTGCATCGGACTTCCGGTTCTGCGAAGCCATTGAGAAAAATGTGCCATCAACTAGAATAATCTGTTTGAGCTTTTCATGATTCCTTCCTGAATTGCTGTTTAGTTGCTGCTGTACTGAAAGGTACATATAATAATGTATGAGTATTTTCTCTTTTACACCTGCTTTTACATCCCTTTTTTTTTCCCCTAGGGAAAGCTGTAGTTGATTAAAAATACTGTGAATTTTCTTTAGATAATTGATAGCAAATGAAGCTGTGCACCATGTGTGTATGCATATGTGCAAATACATAAAATTGTGGACGCAGATATATGTGGACATAGGGGCATATATATGCACAGCTAACGGGAAATGTCTTTCACTTAGTAATTAATTCACTAGTCTTCAGTGTGTGCGGCATCTTAGAGGTCATTCTGCACCGCGGTGTTTTGTATTTTCCACTGCGTTGGTGCTATAAAAATGCTAATTGTCCCCATGAAGATGTAGGCTATTTATAAATGTGTATGTGATTGTTTTTCAGCCCTGTGAGATACAAGGAGGTGTTATTTCAGGTTTATAATTTGAATGTGTGATGGATACAACTTTGACAGTTTATTAGTTAGAAAAGGAAAAAAAAAAACCAGACAGTGGTGTGCTGTTCTTCAGCGAATTGATTGCTGGGAGCATGTTATTGACTTCGGTGATAATATCATTATATATTTTACAGTCATGAAATCAAGAAATTCAGATTATGCCCTGAGGGCTTCACACATTTAAATAAAAGATATAGACATTTCCAGGGCTATTGGTTTAGATTAGCAGGTGCTGTGAAGAATGCGTAGTGTGTTAAAAGAGCATAGAGAAAAAGCAACAGTGTGCTTATTGAAGTGATGCTTTGGTTTATTTTCTTTTTCTATTTATGAAATAGGCTTACTTACAGATCCCCTGGGAGAATGAACAGCGTTTGCTCTAAATGTTAGCATATTAATACAACGGTAGCTTGGTGCTCTGTTGGGCTAAGTGCCGAAATCAAGTGTAATCCTTGACTTGTACCAAGAGTGAGGGTAAGTCTTCTTGAGACACTCACCAAAATACACAGTGCCTGGGAAGAAAACCTTGCGTGAGCTTCAGTCTGCAAAGTTAAGAGCATTACTTGGAGCCAGATAACCTAATGCAAACACAGCTAGCTCTCCCTCTTGGCGCCAAAGTCAGGGTTGAGTGGCAGTTGGCGGGCTGCTGTGACGGTAGCGTCCCCCGAGCGGCTCCAGTGACCATTCCTGATGGGTATGGCCTGGGGAGCACCCGCCTCCGGCACTCAACTTGGGCTGCTCTGACCTGGATCTTCCACGACAGCTTACGCTCCTCTTGGACTGTTTACCAGTCACGTCTTGGGGTTGAATGCACTTGAGGTACTTGGGTTGAGTACTTAGGCTTCTGGGTTCAGGTCTTGCTTTACAAAATCTGAGTTTAATTAAGGTATATTGCCTCGAATAAAAAATTACTGACTGTGTTAAAAACCTTTTTTATTACTTTTACAGTATATTCAGTGAGATGGATAAAATACCTTAACGCTGATCATGATGATAAGCCTCTCTCTACTTTAGATGCAAGCTCAGAAGCACATTGCATCACCCAGCTCCGGGGATTTATTGTTCTCTTAAAAGACTGAGGAAGTCCAAGTGCAATGTCACAATTCAGCAGCAAAGGTCGTGTTTTCCCACTTACGCAGGAGCAGTGGCTCCACCTGGAACACATGGCTTAAAGGTGAACGGTGACATCTATAGAAGTAGATAAAATAATTACTCTTACATTTACATTTTAAGGGCCTCTGAGGATTATAAATCTATATGCTGCAAACAAAACATTTCTTTGCCTGTGTCAACAGGGGCACATTTTCTAATTAAAACTGATCACCTTTATAAATTGAATTTGTGTGACGTTCGTGGTGGTGGGTTTTTAGCTTTTGCATTTTTTCTCAGTTTGGGGCGTGAGAATCAAATTGTTTTTATTTTTGTTGATAATCTGGTTCCATTTTGGATTGTGAAGTGCTTGTGTCGAGTTGTGAACAAATGCTTAGGGTATTTCTTTGCTTATGAAAATATATTTATGAAAGCGTTTTAGAGAAAACCATTCGAAAATAGTCATTGGTCTTGAAGCTTAAAAAGTTTTAATACAAAAATTTAGTTTAGGATCATTTTAGAATGACCTAGTGGTGCTAGTCCTCTGATGAAGAACGCTGGGCAGATCCCTGTCTGCGCAGGGTACCGTGGACAACTGAGATGGACATCAGCTGCTCACCTGGCATGGCTTTGGCAGCGGTGGACTTTCCTGCAGTCAAGAAATCCTAAAATGAGATCTCAGGAAATATGTGTTGTGGAAAGAAGCGGTTGTCATTAAACACGTGCTTCTAATTTTGCTGTAGATTATGGTCTAGTAATGATTTGAGACCTGAAGCTTCAGTTTCCCATAAAGTGTTCGTAGTTGGTTTATGAATGTCCCCTTCCTGCCCTTGAGGTGTTATTCGTATTTTGAGGAAGGCGAGCTGAGAGTGAAAGCCCCAAGACGTGGCTTCTCATCACTCAAATAAAACTGAGCTCCGGCAGTAAGTGCAGCCCCGCATCCAGGATAATCCTCCTTCCCGCAGGCTGGGACCGAGCAAGTGCGGTGGCAGGGGGTGGCTGGAGAGCCGAGCGCAACTGCGGGTCTTCGCCGATAAAGGCAGGAGCTGCGAAGAAGAAAAGATTGACTCTTTGAAAGAAAGAGGCAGCACTTTCCTGGGCGGCTTTCTGGCACAGGCACAGCTCTCTGGTTTAGTGGTTTAATGTTAGCCCTCACCCTCCTCCGAAGCTTAAGAAGAATTACAGCCTCATAATTCAGTCATCTCTTATTTATGCCGTTTCAAACACAGACAGAACCTTGTTCAAGAACTGTCATTAAGAAAAAAAAACTTTTTTGTTTTAATGATTCTATGTTTATGAGAGTCTGGACTATCTGCCTTCTAAGTGTCCAGTGTGCAAATGAAGTATCACCCCGCATAAATCTCACATCTCATGAGTGCTATAAAATCAACCATACTGACAGTGTTTGTCATATGGTAATTTTCCAAGCAGGTAGAAAGTTTTTCAGTGCTGATGACAGCACCAAAATTTGGAAA
Organism: Fulmarus glacialis; assembly: GCF_000690835.1. Classification (NCBI taxonomy): domain Eukaryota; kingdom Metazoa; phylum Chordata; class Aves; order Procellariiformes; family Procellariidae; genus Fulmarus; species Fulmarus glacialis. Next base: position 85,990 of record NW_009224853.1, read on the forward strand.
TACAGTATGAGCATATATCGGGGGAGATCTGGATGTATGCTGAGAAATGGTGACTGTTGCAGACGGCTGATTTATAATATAGGGCAGTGTGTGTGTGCGTTCTCTATGCTTTTTCATGGGACATATGCTCTAGGGTTTTACGGATGAATTTGTAGTCTCTAGTAATTTGCGGTTTCCACCGCAGTTTAAAATATCTACATCATTTTCAGGTTGATGATTTTTCCCAGTCATTTATCCCAAAAGCACTTTATCCTACTTAATCTGGGTCATAATTGACATGGGACTTTTGCATAAGCAAACATAGCTGTTAAGTTGTGTTTGAATGGGCTATTAATGTCAGGGATTTAGTTACGTGCAGCAAAATAGATCAGAGGTTGGAATAAGTATAAATGTTCAAATAACTGATGAATGCAAGGTCGCTGTCATGACTGGGACCCAGGAAACACTCTTGAACACTTACATGCTCATGCTGTTAGCTAACAGCTGTCTTCGGCTGTAACGAAGATGTAGGGTTGAAAATTGTTGGCAAGAAAGCTGTTGGAATTGGATTTTATTTACTGCAAATCAATAGGATATATTTGCAAGTATAAAAGACATATGGAAAAGTCCACTGTTACCGTTGTACTTTGTTGTTTCTCCAGATGTTGTCCCTCCTGCCCCACTCTGGAGCCGAAAGTGGAAAACAGTTTTTCATTGTTTTTAGCTGACGGTGCCAACATCTGCCTTGGCATTTCCCTGGGGATTGGTATTAGCACTACTTCAAGTTTCTGACTTATCATTTGTGTCTCATTAGATTTTTTTTTTTTTTTTTAAATATAGTGTAAGAGCATGAAGTTTCAAACCTCTGCTTAATTCTTTTTGAAGGAGCAGGAGTGAAAACGAATCGAGGGAAACAGTTGGGTGGCCACTGAAATACCATAGCAACACTTAATCAGCTGCCTTGTTTTTAAGGGGCTATAAATGAGGCATTAAAACATTGGTCTGAGCTGATATTTTTCATTGAAAGAAATAGTGTTTGTGTGCTCAAACACACTCAGAGATCTCAGTATGCTTAAAATAGCTCTGTTTTTTAACACATTTAGTCCATCATTAGTTCACAGTGTGGACTGTGCTGTACTCTCGAGGAAGGAGAACCAAATTAGTATTTTCAATTGGAAGTACTCTTCATTGGTCGTGTATGCTCTCTAGTTTTTCCTGTAATGGTACTGTAAAAATTTCAGTTCCATAGTTTTGAACATAGTTTATTCATCCACTTGATGGGTGTGTAACACTAGCAAAGTTGACCGAAGTGTTGACTGCTGAAAAAGCTGCTTTTAATAGAAATGCAAAACAGAACAGCTTTTTTCCCCAAAGCTTCTGTACTTCTACTTATCAAAAACTAGCTGCACAGAAGCAGATTTTATTATTTTTCCTGTGCTTTAATCTGACTTTTCAAATAGGAATGAGCTTTGGAGAAAATCTAGGCCAAAATTCTCAAATACAGGTGTCTAACACTAGAGTCTTACCAATGGTTCATTTATAGCAGGCTCTAGCTCTTCATTCATTTTTTACAATAGCTAGAATGATGGGGCAAAATCTGTGACTAGATCCCCTAGGTGGTAATAGTATAAATTTTAGCAACGTCAATCCATGTTTAGGGAAGTTTTCTGGTGGAATCTGTTGGGTCCGAGAAACTTCAAATTCTTCACATTTTTATGCCTTTCTCTGTGCCTTGGAAGTTGTTTGTTTGGCTACTTGTTTGGTTGCAATTATTTACAGTTCACTGCTGGTTTTTTGAGATCCTAGCAAGAAATTCCACAGACAGCTGCAAAATATATCTTTAATCAATTTTAGGAAGACTGATTCCTTAACTAACGTATTCCTTCCAGCTAAGACACAGAATAAACTCTTCTGCAGATACTCGGGGAAAAAGTCTTCCTGACAAAACTATCCCTTTCATGGATTGCTGTAGTGTCATCGTCGTGTGGTTCAGGCTGGTCTGGGCGTTGTAATTTATGTACATCGGCCTTATCAGTACTGTGCTATCTTATCCCTGATTGCTTTTTTATTAAGAAACATCTTGTGCCATTTTTTAAGCTTCTGAGGGTGAGCCTCCGAGAGCCAACATTGCTCGTTATGTTTTTTCTATATATGTCTATAAGCAGAAAGAATAGGACAAGGAGACAGTATTTTTTGTGGAGGTTTTAGAGCAGCAATATCCTATAGGCAAGTAACATCATTTGTTTTTTCTTCATTCAAATGGTAATAGTGTAAATATTGCCGATACGGTTAGATAAGTCAGTATACGAGGACATAGTAACATGTTTCTATCAGAGTTTTGTCTGCAAAATGAGGAATTCTCAAGTGTATTGGGATTAAAACAACCTGTACAGATCAGAAGTTTTCAGATCCATGAGGTCTGATTCAGGCTTATCTCTTATTTCTGTAAACCTAATTTGTGTGCAAATTTCGTGCAGAAGATTTTGTATGGCAACAATTCCACTATGAATTCATTTGAGGTAGTAAGGCAAAAGGTTTTATTGAACTAGTACTTTTCTTCTAATTTTATTGAAATGTTCACATGTTTAGGTGTTGAGGTAGGAGTCAGATCTAATTTGCCACTTAACTGCGAGTATTTATTCGTTTATTTTCCTTTGCACTCAAGCAAGTTTCCTTGTTTCCCTTATGTCTTTTCAGGTCAGGATCGCAGTGAAGCCACTTTAATAAAGAGGTTTAAAGGTGACGGTGTCCGATACAAAGCAAAACTGATTGGGATAGATGAGGTTTCTGCCGCACGAGGAGACAAGTTATGCCAAGACTCCATGATGAAGCTCAAGGTGCAGTGAAGCTTTTAATGTTTAATATTATGGAGTCAAGGGGAGCAAATTTCAGCTTGAACTTTTACTCATTCTCCTTTCGTGACGCTGAGTCACACTCTGGTTAATTATATATTGAAATCAGTCAATTTTACATGAACTCCTGGCTGGTATTGCTTATCCCAGTTTAATTTTAATACATTATCTCTGAATTCAGTAGTTATTCATGATTGACACCACTGCAATTTGTCCACAAATTATAAACAACACATCTGCAAATTGAATAATTTTATTATGCGAAAGGGGACGTAAACCACTATGAAGAAAAATGGTATATCAGAACATTTTATTTGACAGTGCTAATCAACTACAGCCCTGCCTTTGACCGTTATCTCCTGTCGGGACAGGCAGGAAGGGGTGAGTGACGTTGTGGGGTGTAGGTAGCCAGATATAGGGGGGAACTAGTGTCCTCACTGGGAGGATAACGTCTTGCACCTGTAATGGCAGGATTGATGGGTTACAATATCAAGAGGTAGTGCACTGAGAGGACAGAGCGTCGGAGGATGAAGAGGAGTCCCCAGAGTTTTGGGAAAGAAATGGAGCAGAGACAAAAGCGGATTTTGATTAGACTGCAAACTTAGAGAGTAGACAGAGTCTGAAAGCACTAGTGGTGTAGGAGGGTGAACTTTCTGGAGCACGCTAGACACCCTCTTTCTGGCTTAATCTTTTCTTACAACCCTCAAGGAGCCTAAGAGCTTTCTATAGGAAGCTTGAGTGCAGTGTTGGCTGTTGGCTTCCCATCTGCATTATAGGATTACTGGGGTAGGGACTGTAGGTCTGGGACTAAACCCTCCGCAGTCTTTTTCCCATTTTTTTCCTTTCAGTCCTCTCCCCAGTACTCTACCATGGTAGAGAGCTGACGGATTTCCCATTACTAATTTTTTTCAGGAGGAGAAATCACTAAGTAGTATCTTTTACACTACCAACTAGCAGGGCTCCAGTCCTGAGGAACTGGGAGGAATAGGTGGTTATCCATGAATAAACAGCAAAGGGTGACATGCATCTTATGGTTCAACAATCTGAAAGAAGGATCTGGTAGATAATTTACAAATCAGTTACAAACATTTTATGAAAAGCAAAAACTATTCTAAAAGGTGCACCGTTGATTTATCAAATCTGCCACAATATCCTATCTGTTTTAATTGTATACTGGATATTTCTCATCATTTCATAGTTCCTAGGAGCAATTTGGGAGGATTGTCACTGTTCTGCTGCACAAGCCTTTTTGCCTTTCTCTTCCATGGATTACCATTTCCACATCTCCCAGATGCCTGATACCTGTTTGCATAGTGGCAAGATTGATCTAAACAGTGTTGTTAGAAGACTGAAACTATTAAGGGAAGGGAGCATTAGAAATTCATGTTTGTGCATAAGCAGCATAGTATGAAGTTACGGGCTCTGGAAACCTAGTGTCTAGCAACATGAGTTTTAAGGCCAGGCATAAAGTTTTGGAGTGAGTTCTGACAAATGACTCCATTTTTTCTCTTTAATTTTCATGTCTGTGTAATGAGAACAATGACCTCATGAAGGTCTTAAAACATAAGTTAGTGGTTGTTAAAACATGTTGAAATTGCAGAGCACCAGATAAAGGCTAAATACTTTATTTACTAGTGCAATTGATTACGTTTGATCTTAGCACGGTGTTATTCATCAGGGCAGGCTCCTGAGAAGGTGGAAATAGGAGTTGCTGTTGTAGTTATGCTGTGGGAGAATAATATGTGAAACGCATATCAGCAAGTTCATTTGAGAAGTAAAAGCCTGAGATTGTGAAAAGAACTAACCCTCAATACCAGTTTTTTACAGCGGAGGTGTAGTTTGATTTTGCTTATTCCAGATAAGTATGCCCATGAAGTAAGCTAAAGTTGTTGGCACTTTTTTCGTCCACTGTTTGTTTTCTTTTTTATTTCTTTAAAAAAAGAAAACAAAACAGCTTACAGCTGGAAAAAGCGTGCTAGAAATGACCTTCAGCTTCCATGAAAACAAATTTCATGGAGGATTAGCTGGTGCAGGGGTTGGAAGTGGGAGCACATTTGAGATGCTCTCTGGGTAGCATAAAGAGATGTGGTACCTTGACAAAAGGGAGGAAGCCAGAAGTAAGAGGGGGACTGTTCCTGGAAAGCCCTTAGGTTTTCCTAGAAAAGTGGTGAAGCGTCCACAAGCAAATCTTTGTGCTCTGCTGTGGCACCTACAAGAGTAATGAAACCGGCTGATCTGTTCTTTGTTTCAATAGGGAATTGTTGCTGCGGCTCGTTCGAAAGGAGAACATAAACAAAAAATCTTCTTAACAGTCTCCTTTGGGGGAATCAAAATCTTCGATGAAAAGACAGGGGTAAGTAAAATAATCACGTGATGGAACAAAATTGAATCTTTTCATGGATGTTTCTTTAAAAGTGTTTTCTGGCTGGGCAGTAATATCTCACCAGTGTAAACACACATGAAGCATCTGACAAGCTTGATAAAGGGTTATCATATATCAGAGCAAGCCATTAGATGACTGAGGTGTAAAGTGTAGCATGGGGATGTGGTTTATCGTAGAGCCTTGTCCTGCATACTCCTGCAGAACCACTTACTTGAGTACACAGATGCTCTTAGGTGCATAAACACTCACAGCTCTGAGTCCAGAAAGCGGCAAGAAGGGATTTGTTTTCCTTCTGCCAGTTAAAAAATTGTTTCTTGGAAATACTGGCCCACTGTTCGCGGAAGGCTTTAGCAGTCCATGGTACATGGTATCTGTGCCCGTATGGGTTTTCTCATCCAGCCTGGACGCAACTGCACCAGTCCTCTGGATGCTGCTTAAGACTCCCCAGCAGTACCAAGTGACTTTCGAGAGTCTAATGACAAGGGATTAGGATTAGAGACTAGGATTGTCTTGGATTGAGCCCTTTGTGTCATGGGAAGCTGAGGAGAAGAAAACAAGCTGAAACAGGGAGCTGCAGACTACCCCAGGAGTATGAAGCTTGTTTTCCCTGAGCCTGAGATAGAGAGAGAAAAGGAAGTGCACTGGGAGCTGGGGAGCTGCTGGGAGCAGCACACACTTAGCTAGGATTGCCCTGAAGACTCCCAGGGGAATCCTAAAGAATTTCTGTCATGTCCATAATTCCAGATCAGCACAGTCGTAGTCACCATAATGCGATATACTCCTAGTAACGAGCAGACACTGTCTTCTGTCAGATATTCAGTAACCATAAGAATCAGAACTTTTGTATCATCAGTGGTAGAAAGAGTATATATTGTATGGAGTTGCAGGTAAAAGATACTGGAAAGTTTAAGGTTGCTGTTTGAGGTTGCCAAGCAGAAACTCATCCAGTAGCACCTGGTCGAGGAAGTTGCAGGAGATTTCCATGCCTTATGCAGTTTTTTGCCACAGCAATATGATGTTTGATTTTTTAAATTGCTCTGAAAGAAGAAACCTAAGCAAAACATTATACTGCTGAGATATAAAGCAACAACACACAAACTGTTTTAATCCTAATTAAGAAGATTTTTACAGCAGTTTAAGCTCTGCCTTGAATTTTAAAAAGCTCTTGATTTAATCTTTTGAAAGATTAACTATTTAGCATGATGCCAGAAATAAAACCCTACTGATGATAGATGAAATTATCTTTGCCAGTTAATTTATATTATTAGAAAATCAATGTCATTGAGCTCACTGATATATAATACAAGTAGTTAGTAATGAAAAGCTCATTTGGAATGTGTTTTGTACAGCATGTGTAAAGTATTCATACAAAAGCAGTGTTTAAGAGAACGTTGCTGAGGTTACAGCCTGTGTTCAGAAGATAGGAAATGTCAGGATTAGGGCTGCCAGTGCAGTCGTGGTTGGGTCCTCTAATAAATAGACATTAGGGTAGTATTTAACTATGCGATGACATACCTTTTTTTGGCCAGGGGATACCAGCTTCATTCAGTGTACAGAACGGAGTGTAATACACTGAACAGTATGGTAATATTTTGTTTTCTTTTCTTCTGCGTGCAGCCTACTGCCTTGCCATGCGCTCTGCAAATTGCACTGAGGCCACAGTTACTTTCCTAAGACTAAAGCTTTTTCTTGGGAAAATAAAAAAAGAAGAGAGAGAGACTTGTCCTGTGGCACTTGTCTCTGAATGTTTCACAAACATAGGATTTATTTTCATAAAATAAAGAGGGAAAAGGGAATGCATTTAGAAACAAAGGTGTGGTTTAGCCAAATTGCCTTTCCTGCAGCGTCCTGCACACTCTCCTGTCTGCAACTAGTGTGGTGGGGACATGAGAACAAGTCTCCTTCATTTCATAACTTTGACACCCTATACTCTAAGTCTGACATAACTATATCATCCTTATAGTAACCCTGTCACTCACTCACTGAGGCTTAGACTGAAACCTTTAAATCCACCTTCCAGCTGTCTGCCCCTGAGCTGCCGGAGTGATGGACAGGAGTATTGAGTTGTCTGTCTTGGAACAGGACTGTGACAGAGGGATGTGGGGAGCTTTTGACATCAGTTTTAATATGTTTTTTTGAAAGCAGGAGAATCGTGCTTTCCATGCCAAGCTTTTCAAGCAAGAGTGCATGAACTCCTCTGCCAGTTCTTCACAGCCACCATCCCTTCGGCTTTTTCCCCAGCTTGGGTCTCTCCATGTCCCTAAGTGTCACATCCTTGACCTGCTCTTCTCATAATCTCTCTCATGCAGCCTGTCTCTGCTTCGTCAGCCTACAGTTGTCATCTCATTCCCATTCCTTGAAATACACTGGGTAACGTCAGCAACAGGTCATGGACAGATCCCGACAGTGTCTCCGGGCTCTCTGAGCCTGCAGGAGCACTACTGAGGCAAGGTGCTTTCCACAGCACAAGAGACAAATATTTAGGGGTGATGCACTGTGTCTCATCCATATGGCTTTGGCTTGTCCTGGTGTAATGCTAAGGGATGTCAGCTGTCGTAGTAGTAAATAATACCGTCCGTGTAGACTCACGTCGATGTCTGTGTGCTAAAGTCACCCCCAAAGAAAGCTGCATTACTGCTATAACGTGGAGCCTCCTATAAAGCAAATTAAGGATGATGCAATTAGGCAATGAAGGACACTGATAATCCCATTCTTGATTTAGAAGCGATAGATTACATCCCACAAGCTGGCAAAACTGGGGGTATACAATTACTCAGCCTGGCTCTTCTGATGGGACAGAAGGGAAAGGGGCAGCAAAAAGTTTGTGGTTTGCTCACACAGATCTTCTGGTATCAATGTTAAACTTAAGAGTTTATAAAGTTTGGAGACTGACATTCACATTCGTGCAACAGGGAAAAAAAATATGCCCTTAATAGGGAACAGCATGGATAAACTTGCATTTGCTTTCTCCTCCTTTAACTGCCTTCCCTGTCCCCCGCAATGCTTTCTCTTTAGTTCTATTTCTGTAATTTTGGGATTCCCAGATGGATATTTTGGGGCACAGTGCTCATTTATTGTTTATTTGGGAAGGTCATTTACCTCTCTAGAGTATCCTTTCTTAATTTTTATCATCGGCTACTGCTGTCACGTCTGCCACAATGGCGGTCTGCTGTGATAGAAAAGAGAAAAAATATTCTGAAAAAATGTAGGCTTCTGTATGTTTAGTATCTTGTAGGCTACTATTGGATTTTAATTTGTCACAATAAAAAATCAATTTGTAGCTCAAAACTAGCAAATTTTTTAAAATTGGCAGTGTCATAGCTGACTTCATACAGATGATTTAGGGGAATTGCTCCACCATTCATTACAGATGAAGGGCTGTAGTTGGGTTACTACTGAAAATGATAAGCAAGCTTTTTTCCCCTGTACTTTATAGCTTTCTTTAATATATTCCAGACCTGATATTAATCAAAAAATATTGATTTTAATAATGCTATTATTCCAGCCATCAGGAATTCTGCCCTTTGAGTAAATTTATCCATGAAGGAGATTAGGTTGAAGGTGGAATATCATTTGGGAAGAACTTTATCTCACCAGGAAAAATAGAAGAAGGATTTGCTGTGAGTTTGCGCTGTAGATGCAATGCAATTTAGTTCATCTATAGCACTGCACTAGAAATAATAACACTCACTCCTCTCTCATATTTCATCATTCTATTCCATGGATTAATCTAAATAAGTCCCTTCATACCACTTTTCAAATACTTGTCAATGTGTTTAGAATGTGATAGGAAGGGCCCTACTTAGCAGAGTTCACCCTGCAAGCCTGTGGTTTGCGTATACTGTTACATAGACTCACTCCTCTGCTGAAGGAGCCTGCTCAGGTAGGCAGAACAACACAAATTGTTCTGCTGTTAAAGTCCCGACATTAGCTGTATATTCTGAAGTTGTATTTAGTTTGACTAACAGGATGTTCTCCTGTTGTATGCCAAAAATTGTCATTACACATGGGTTTTGACCCTGTTTTTTCTTACAAATGTACCTTTTTTGTCTACTGTCATATGTTGGCCATCCATCCCATTTGCCTTCTCCAGGATATGTTTGCCAAATATATATACCTCACCTGAAGGAAATACATTCATTTTTTTTAACATAAAAAATTTACCACAATTGTTACTAATGCCACTTCAGAGATTTCATGGCTGCATATTATATGAAAATAATTTTTGATCATTTGTTCTGTCATCTTCCCCCTGCACCCTGGTGACATCTCAAGATGTCATCTTTCAAGCACAGTACAGCACAAGCTGAAATGTATTCTTCAGTAGTAGACTTTCATGAGCGTTCTTTTGTATTTTCAAAAGCATGGCCTGTAGAAGGCAAAAATGCAAATAGTTGCATTGTGCTATTTAATACTCTCCTTTTCAGGGTGGAAATTAGTGGTTAATGTGTTCCTTAGAAAGCGACAAAAACCATAACTCTCAATGTAGCAGGATATGCAAAATTTTTAAAGGACCATCATTGTTCATTAGCTATTTATGAGTATTATTTTGTTAATCACACACATCAGGCTATCTCCCTGTGATAGCTTAGTAATGCTTCATTAGATGTGCATGACTAATATGGTCTCCATAAAGAGGCTGTAATTGTCTCATTGTTTATTTATGTAACAATAAATCTTTGTTTACTGTAGGTTACTTTCCAAAAATTTATTTAAAAATAATAATTAAATTCCATAAAATACTTGGGAAACCATTTTCTTCTACATTCATGTAATGAGGTATACTTTTAAACTCATGCACTTTCTCATTGCAAAATCCTGTTGACTTTAATGGAAAACCCAGACACTGTGAAAGAGAAATATGATGAAAGCAAAAAATTACTATTTGGCTTTAAGTAAATAATTACTGCTGTTAGAGTAGAATTTTGTATCAGCTCGTGGATATGCAAATTGCTGGAATATACTGCAATATATATCTATATAAGCTATTGTTATAGATGAAATATTTATCTAGACTCTGCAGTTGTCTGAAAAGCATGATAGACCTATATCAGTATCTTGTTTCTTTGTGAGAAATACCCTAAACAGATGGATTGTAACCTAGTTTATGAAGATGATAGCCATTTCACCAATTTTTCTTATTTTGTCCTATGCAGCACCGTAAAAGTGAGTTTCATTTGCATTATCTATTACACACTTTGGAGGGATTGGCTAGTCTTTCAGAGATGTTGACCCATGTCTTTATCAAAATACAGGGCTTGGCACAGCCTGTGGGTTTATATAATTTCTAGGAATACTGTAAATGTCTGACTGGGTTACACTATTGGCAGAGAAGTATTGCAGTGTATTACTCATGTTTTATGAATTTAATTTGTAGCCATTTTCTTCAGGCTGTCAGTATGAAATCCAGGAAGGAAAACTGTATATATAAATATATATATATCATCTTGACTATCTATTCTCATTCTTGTTATCCATCTCTTACTCTAACCTTTATTATCTTTGAGGAGGATTATGAGAAAGTGTTACTCGGTAAATAATACTTCCCTGTTCCATGGAAGGGGAACCAGAGCTTACCTGTAGCATATTGTACAAAAAAAAATTAATTTGCCTTTTTATGCTGGCCACAAAACTCATGATTGTGCTTCTGCTTTAACTCTTAATGATATCCAAATAAATAACACCTGTAGTGGGTGGTTATAACCCTGCTGGCCTAAGATTGTTCTCATCTAGTGAGATAATGTTACGGCTGTGATACGATCCAGCCACTGTTTTAGATGTCTACATCTTGCCCATCTTCCTGACCTTTAAAGCTCTCTTGACCTTATAATGCACAGGTTTTTCAAAGTTGTTGCTAAGGCTGCTATAAAGCGTCTTCCAGGTTATTCTAAGACTTTATTAGGTTTGTGCTGATAACCTCTAGATTTGCTGCACTTCTCCATTTGATGTGAATGATCATGTTAATTATGCTGATAGATTGCTAACAGGACAGCTAAACTTGTCTGAAAGAAAATTTTAGCAAGATTAAAATTCTCACTGTTGGCAGAAGATACCTCATTTAAAATGTACCAAAGGTACTTCTTGACTTTACTGGAAGTCTGTTGGTTCTGGCATCTTTGACCAGAAATTGAGGTACGATTATGGATCCATAGTTATTCCTTGAAGCACATGTGCTGGAGGAGATGAAATGTCAAACTGTCAAGTCTCTATGACTGAGCATCTCTGAATATTTAAAAATAGAAATAAAAGAAGGAATTGATTTTATCTGCTCTCTATTTGCTCTGCAGTGAGGAAGAGAGATGGTGTGATTAGTTCATTATATTTTTGTGTTTGCCAGAGCATGGTATTGGCCAGGAGATTGTTAATGGTCCCTGCCTGGGGCTCCTTCCAGCTCCAGGCCAGAAGCTCCCAGAGGTGGGTTTTGTCCTCTTCATTTCTTTGAAACTGATCTTCCCAAAGTTCCTCTTCATGGCTGATCTCAAGTAGAGCTAACGATCATCGTTAATTTATCAGCTGATTTTGAATAAAGTCCTTCTTCTTGGCCTTCCTGACTCGTCTCTGGATTTTACCCCTGTGTTTCTAACTTCTCTCTCCTGCAGTTTTCATCTGGAATTTCCTGAGTGCTCTCTGTCCTTGATCTCTTTTTTTTTCCTGCTATCCTGGTTATCAAACCAAATGATGCCAGCCCTGTCTCCTTCCGTTCAAATCTTCACCTGTCTCTCCAGCCCTCTCCTTACACATTTAGCTAACAGTTCAAGCTTAACATGGCTAAACCGGGCCCTTTAATCCTGACTCCCAAAGGTCTTTCTCTGACCTCCTTTTTGGAGTGCTGAGAAAAATATCAGCATCATCTATTATTCAGCCCTGTAAACTCAGCAGCCTTTTTTGACTCAACCTTGTTTTTGATTGTCACATCCAGGGTAACTCCAGATCTTGCAGATTCTTCTTAGCTGCTCTGAAATACAGCATTTATTGTCATGCTTACAGTTAAAACACAGTCCTGCCTCTCTTCATCTTCTGTCTTAATTGTTACCCTTTTTTTTGTCCTTGACAAATGTGACTTTCATTATTGAAATCCATCGTGACTGCCAAGATTGCTGTCTCAGCTTATTTTTTCGATCATGTCACACTTCTCTTTGCATTCCTGTGCTGAATCTGCCTTCTCTGTTTTATCAACCTGTAGCCTAACTGGTTTTTTCCCAGGCTCTTCGTGGCTGTCTTTACTCTTCATCCACTTTCAGGGAGTTATTCCACAGTACCAACGTCCATCATTCATTTATTCAGTTTTCAAGTGAACGACTCTGAGCCTCTTCCCATCCTGCCCATCATATTTTGGAGGAATTCTTTGCACATATTCATGCAGTACCCCCTTATTTTTTCTTCAAATCCCTGCTTAAAACACCCCTGTACTAGAAACTTGTTAAAGTCGATGGTGCTGAGACTGCTAGTACCCTGTGATCACAGCTTGTCGTGCAGACCTGTGCTACCTCTTGCAGTCACCCTGTTGTCGTTTGCCTGGGATGAGGACAGCCCATCTAATGGCTTGTAGATCCAGCCCATGAAATTGTTCTTCTGGCAGTCTGTCGTTTCTGTTGTGGTCTTGCAGAGGTGTGGCTTGGGGAATGGTTGCACAGCTCAAATCAACCGTGCCTTCCACCATGTCAGCCTGGCATTTCAGGGGTGAGCCACCCACAGCGTACTTGCCCGGGAGGAAGGGGCAGAGGAGAGATGGAGGGCATCTGCCAGGGCAGTGAGTGAAGGACTTCTTCATGCCCAAGGGTTTCTGAGGAGGAGCTACTGCAGTCATGCATCTCAGAGATGTTCCAAGGGGCATCTGGCCCTTAGCTTTCAATGGTTGGAATTAAAGTATCAACTCTCTGGGATTACCTTTTAATTCAGTTTTTTTAATCAGAATTATCTGATACAGTAACTTTTTGTAAGAAATATTGGGTCTTGGACCATGCTGAGGACTTCTAAGGACTGCAGTGATAAAAATATTACATAATAACAATAAAGAGCATACTGAAAAACAGCAAAGTCAAATTTTGCATGTACATTTGAAAACGGTGACACCTGTGGCCTTTCTTACGTGTTACAGGAATTGTATGCATTGTCCGCAGCTTCTGCCTGCGAAAGATCCCTCTGGCCAACTGGGAGTCTTGCCCTGTTGCTTGGCAGTTTCCTGTCTTTCTACCTGTAGATATGAATAGTAAGACATGGCATTTACTCTTCTACATGCAATAAATTTATCTAATTAGAATATGGCAGAATACGGCAGTAGTAACCCTGCGTATTACTCGTTGTGGTGGGCTGACCTTGGCTGGATGCCAGGTGCCACCAAGCTGCTCTATCACTCCCCTCCTCAGCAGGACAGGGTGGGTAGAAAATAAGATGGGAAAAAACCCAAACAAACAAACTCATGGGTCAAGATAAAGGCAGTTTAATAAAACAAAAGCAAAGGCTGCGCGCGGAAGCAAAGGAACACTATTCTCTGCTTCCCATCAGCAGTGATGTCCAGCCACTTCGTGGGAAGCAGGGCTTCAGTACACGTTAGCGATTGCTTGGGAAGACAAACGTCGTAATAACGAATGCCCCCCACGTCCTCCTCCTTTCTCTTAGCTTTTATTGCTGAGTGGACGTCATATGGTATGGTATATCCCTTTGGTCAGTTTGGGTCAGCTGTCCTGGCTGTGTCCAAGTATCTTGCCCCCCCGGGGCCTGTTGGGGAGGGGGGGGACTGTTGGAGAGACAGCCCTGATGCTGTGGGAGCACTGCTCAGCAGTAGCCAAAACACTGGTGTGTTATCAACACCTTTCAGTACAAAGCACAGCACTATGAGGGCTGCTGTGGGGAGAATGAGCTCCATCTCAGCCAGACCCAATACACTCTTATAAGGTGTTTATAGTCTTCTGATACTTCAAAAGGGAAACAATAACACATTTCATAAATAACATTTGACAGTTAGCAAAATGTAAATGTCAGAAGAACCTACTTCCATAATTACATCCCTTATTGACTATTGTAATTCATTTCTTACTGGCCTTCCAAACTGCGCCCTAGACAGTTTGGATGGTTCAGAGTGCTCCACTGGGATTTTTAATAGCCACAAGCTCATAGAGATGCATTTTATAGGTGCCCGGTTTGCAGTATGAAGATTGTAAAAGCCTTATGTATTACGACAGTTTTGTCACTGTGAAAAAAAGATCCCAAAAGGCAAAACTCGGGTGTGATTTTACACATTGTGAAGTCTGAGTGTTTTGGGATCAGGAGCTTTGGTTTGAACCTTGCGTCTTTCCTCCTAACACTTGGCATACAGAGGAAGGATGACGTTTCTGTCCTTCCTCTCATCTGGAAATGCTCTGACCTACAGCTGAGTTCAACCTTCTTGTAGTGAGTATCCACAGGAACTGCCTTGTAATATTTCTGACACTAATTGGCATGAAGATAAAATAAAGCTATTGCAGACATTTTATCCAAACTGAAATAATCTGTGGGAATTTGTTGTAGTTGTATTTTTCAGTGTGAAAATTGGATTGCTTTCAAAAAGGCAGAAAATAAGATTTTATTACTTTAGTGATGGTCTCATTTGGCTGTATATGGCCTTCTGTCATTTAAGGGAGGTACTGCTACATGCATCGTGTGTTATGGTATGGGCAACCTCACTATATGCATATTCCCAATTGCCATTTGGCCTCCATTGCATACGGGGGGGGCGGGGGGGAGCGGTATCTGTAGAGCTGCTGTTGTAAAAATTACTGTGTAAACACTTCCGATATCGTTTAGCTTTAATGTTTGGTATGCTTCAGCAGAATTTGGGGTGAATTTTACTAAAAACTTGAAAGTCAACTTTTGGTTATAAAAATGTTTGTTGTTATGGATCCCGTTATATAGTGGAGCTGCACTGCATCCCTCCGGTGAGGTATTGTCCCATAGCAGAAAACTCAAAGTATAGAGTTATATTGAGGGGTTTTGCCTCTAATCACTACCCTTTTGTGATTCAGATAAATAAATTATTATATGAAAGCCACATTGTAGTCCCACTGACTCCAGCTGTGATTTTGCCTTACAGAAGAGCACCCAAAATACAGAGTTGCTTGGGGCGGGGGAGTTGTTTGCAAGTATTGATATTTTTAAGCCAGGTTAATGCATTAACTAGAAAAATGAAAGAAAAAACACTAGAAAAAAATTTCAGGCCCACTTTCAGCAGACGCTAAATTATAATGGCTGGATTTCAAACTGCTCGGAAAGGATTTAGCAAGAGAAATGCTTACATAATAATAGCGCAGGCGGCTGAGATGCACTGAAACCTCCCTGGAGAGCGGTGGGGGACCTTCAGCGGGTGCCATAACAGAAAGTTACATCCCCCTTTGAAATCTGCTGTTCTTTTCTCTTGGAGATGGCTGGGAAGCATTACGCCCCAGGTGTGCTGGTGATTTTCCATCCTATTCAGTGCATTTTATCTGGTAGGCGGCTCTGCAATTTTCCGTTTGCCCTGGTAATAGCAATAGTACCGACGAGGCTTCTGAATTCCTGTGCTAACTTGTAGGCTGTTTAACCTCTCCTATTGCTGGGGTCAGATGCAAGGGAGACAGATGACCTTTGCTGTCAATGTAATAGGAGAGAGAAACTACAGGAAGGTTTACTTTTAAAGTTACCTGCAGTTTGCAGGATGATAATAATAGATCTCTATTGGCAATAAAATCAGTGGATGATGTTCTGCCCTCAGGAACATGTTTGTGTTTACAGGGAAGACGGCAAGAGCTTTGTTCAGTCTGATAATCCAGGGGGACGAGTAAATGCCTTTTGTTCCACTTAGTCTATGTAATAAGTGGCCCTGTGGAAGGGGAAGAGGAGGAAAGGCAGTGGTTTCCACTGGATGCCCTTATTTGTCAACAGTTACCCAACACAAATACCTGCTTTTATCCCTGACTTTCAGTTGAGTAAGTAATAAATTTCAGATACCAATAGATCTTTGCTTAATATATAAATAACTTCATAAAAGTTGTCTTCCTAAATGAGATAATTGTACTCATAACCTTTCTGGTTTATGCACTGTATGCTCAGCATGCAGGCAACCATGTGTTGCAGAGCCTAAAGGCTGGAACAGCATCTCCCGTTGTGCTACCCAGCACCTGGTGGTAATCGTGGAATTACAGCAGTGCCTAATGTGTCCCTAAATTGTAGCACTCCTCTAGAAAAAGCAGCATTTAATGGACTCTAGCTATCTCTACTGTTAATACTTTTTAATCCTTTGTGGTTCCCATCCTAATTCTGCATCATTGTACTCCCAGCAAAGCAAGCAGCAACATTCCTGCAGACTTTAAAGGGAGCCTTGTGAAATAGGTGAGGCAGAGCACTAATTAATTTGAGTGCCTTGACATTTAAAGCAAATGAGAAGTCTGAGTATCTGAAAATATTGCAGATGGCTCCTAGCCCCTGCTCTGCATAGCTCTGAGTATTTTTTTTTCTTTTTAGGTAGTCAAAATATGGGTCTGAATCCAATATTTTTTTATTACGTCCTTGCTTTTAAAAAGGCTGAGTTGGTTTGTGGAAGGTTTTATAGCCTTATGGGATCTTTAATTAGCCAAATGTGCTCCTGTGAATGATACAGGAATTTGGAAGCATTTTAAAGTGTAAAGCACGTGAGAGTGTAACCTGTACACGCATAAGGCTTACTGCTGAGCAGTGCTGAGATTGAAGTAATGATCACGTGAGAGTGTAACCTGTACATGCATAAGGCTTAGTGCTGAGCAGTGCTGAGATTGAAGTAATGAGGAAGTTCAGTTTTGATTAGGAGGAGAGAAGTAGAAGACATCCTGTGCACAGAAGTTGTAAAGAGTGGGGGAGAACTAAAGGAATAAGGAGTAGAAAACATGCCAGCATCCATGCATCAAAGCTATGAAAGGCTCTACTGTGTGTAAAGTAAAAGGTGAGGGCAGCACTGCCTGACAGCTTTTCTGAAAGGCAGACCCTGTGTGACACCCACTGCCAGGACAGAAAAGCTAGGCAGGGAGAGAGAAAAACAAGTGTAGTTGAGCCGTGCTCTCTGCTGGGCCACGTCTGCGTGCAGACTGTTTAATCAAAGTTTGCTTTTGGAGCTTTCAATTAGCAGGAGAAGACTAAAACCAAACATTCAGCCTGCTTTACATGAAAATGAGCAGGGAAGAAACAACTCTGGGCATTAAAATGTGCAAATGGGAGCTTTCGGGCTCCCTTTTGGAAGGTGTCAGGGCAGAACTTACTCTCAGAGAATACTCTCTGTTGCCTGAGTTGAAATGTAGAACTGTTGTCACACAATGTGCCAAGCACCTACCGAGTGTGACTCCAGAAAGTCCTACCTTGGGATAATGCTGGAGGAAAAAAAACCAAAATCGAGCCAAAAATTACCTTCAGGTTCGTTGTTCATTTTTAGAGTCTCTTTGAGGTTTGCCTTTTACATTTTATTTTATTCTTATCTTAGGGCTCAAGTACTGCATGCACTCGTTGTGTTGCTACGGATGCTTTGTGTCATAGGTTAGGTGTCTGTTGTGGGACCTGAACAAATGAACAAGTGGCACATTTATGGGATTATCTGAAGTTTGTTTATACATGCAACTGTAATGCAAAGAAAACGGTTTCCTCTCTTTTTCTGTAGGAAGACTGAAAATAAAATGGCATGATGTGCCAGCATGGTGTTTATGAGCAGGATAGGTAGTTAATGATACTGTTTCTGATTCGTAAAGCTCATCGCTCCAGAGTCATCTTCTGCAAACCTGCAGGTATGCTGAGTCCATCGGCAGCCTTCAGGCACCTTCAACACGGGCGGCGTTATAATGCTCTGTGATTGTACACCTCCGGTTATGGAATAGTCTGAGATCTTACGATATTGATAGAGGTTGTTCCTTAGTCTTTTCAAAGAGTCGGCCATCGCCTTGAAGGCCAGTTCTGCATTGGGAGGAATATCCAGCAGCTCAGACATCTCTGCTGGGAACCAGGAGGATTTCTCAGGATAATATATTTCAAAAAAGGTAGTAGTAGAGAAGGGTGAGCCCAGGATGAAAGGCTTACCTCTTTATGGTATAGAAAAGGTAAACTCAAGTGTTTTTCGTATGCAAACCGATGCCTGTGGTAGGGGACGTTCCAGGATGTCTACTTTACTTGTATATTTATATACTGGCCACTAGAAAATTAAGCCATTAGAGATGAAGAGTTGAGCTGAGTGGATTTTGTCCAGTTCTGTACTGTGCCATTGGAAACCAATCTATCGTTGTGGAACACAGGTAGGATTTCTTGCTTGTATGCTTTGGTTTATTTCTGATTATGAAATCACTTTTGTATTTAAAAGATATAAAACATTGTGTCGTGTGAACTTCTCAACTTTTTCGCTTTCATTTTCAGTTGGCTCTTGAACATGACATACTGGTTATACAGATTTTGTGAATTCGTAGAGTCCTTTTCTATTCTTATTCTTCTCTATACATGTGCTTTCTCTCAGACCCCTTTAAAGTCTTATTAAATTGGTCTGTGTGTCTGGGAGACAGATAAATATAAAAGAAATCCCTCTTGTCCTTTTTCCCCTTTTCCAGAGAGGTTTGTAATGTTATGGAAGTAGATTTATGGTTAAAGAAAGTTGCTGCTTGATGACTATCCAGTGCAACTTAAATTTTAGTATTGCCAGTATGAGTGGGATTTTTGTGATCTTTGCAAGCTCTGCTTTGTAGGGTTTGCATGGCAAATCAAGAGAATCAGAGGCTGGTTTTCACTGATGAGCTTTTCAAATCACAGGCTACAAGAAGAGGGTGGGTCATAATGCTTGCTGAATCTCAAGCAGTTAAGATCTGAGACAGTTAAAGCAAAAAAATTGCCTCCAAAGCTCCTAGGAGTTGTATGAAGGAATTTCTTGTGCTGTTCATGTAAATCAAAAGCATTTCAGAAGGTGAGGAATATTGGTGTAAAGGAACAAAAGAACCTTGTAAAAGAAAAGGCTTTCTCAAAAGACATTCACAGGCTATAAAGATGAACATAATAAAAATATGGAGAGGTTCAGTGATACTGTAACGAACTGACTGTCTCATTGCTGAATATTGTGCTCCCTCAAATTCAAGATTTAATCAATAAGAGTCTTACAAACTTCAGAGTATATCAGGAAAAAAATACAGGGCATGTTCAGAGATGCTATGCTTAGGCTGTATGCAAGCTTTGGCTTGAGAGTACAGGGCATTATTGGCATATTTATGGCTGTTTTGATCTACTGACCATTTTGCAGAAGGTGATGAGGTGGGGGCAAAGGGAGAATACACTCGGACAGATGTGTTACCACCCTGGAAACCCAGCAGTGGCCACTGGGCAGCTGCCATCCCAAAGAATAAAATAATATCCTTATAGGCAAGTATTGTTACTTGTATACCACATTGAAATAGTGAAATGGCAAGGTAAAACGATGTATTGTAGTCTATAGGTGGTCCCATACAGTTGCAGTGTAGGGCCGTGTTGCATTAGTGAGCTGATTATGGCCTAGTGGGGCCATTGACTTTGGTTTCAAGGATCAGGTTTGCTGCTTCTTGGTATTGCCATGCAAATCCTTCTTTGTTTTAACCATCCTGATAAAACAGTGACTGTGTCTGATGCAGAAACAATAAGAAAATAGTACGAGACTCATGGGAGGTCCAGCTTCACGCCTTTAGTGTAGCACATCTGTTTTTCCAAAGCTCTATGAAAATGTTTCCTTGCCCGTTAGGATTTTCTTTGTCCTGGAACAATATTTGCAAGTACATATTTAAAATATAACTTGGGATTAATAGTAATTGGACAAGGGTTTTAGATTTAGCTAGCTACTTTCACTCCTGGTACAATAAAAAATTGAAAAGCCTTTGAAGTGAAAATACGAAATTGGCCATGTGTGCATTCCAGTTTTGTTTTGTTCCTTTCCAAATTCATATATCTAATAAATGGATCTTCTGCATGAGCAACTTAGCATTTGCTTCCTAAGACAATGAACAATAACTAAATTCATATCTGGTCTTTGTCAGACATTATTACAAATTATGAGAGCCAGACAGAAGTTTATTACCTTCGTGGTGTTCTCTTTCACAAATTAGGTTCTTGGAACATCCAGCTAGCTCAGTATCGTAGATCCATTCATCACAATTAGACTGCTGCGCTGGCAAAGTAAGTCCCGCTAACTTAATTGACTCCCGGTGTATGCTGGGGGTCTTGGGTGAGGACAACTCCAGGCCAGTTGAGAGCACCACTGCGTGTGCCTACCACAGGAGGCACGAACAAGGACGCTTGCGTTTGCTCTCTACGAATTTGCTGCTCTTGCTCCCCAGTTAGGATACAGGCAGTAGCGGGATCCTTTTTTCACCAAGCAGAGGAAAGGGTAAGGTTTAACTCAGATTTTAGCTGAGGCTGAAGTACCCTTTTAAGCTATCTTCCTGAGTCCAACCAAACAGGCTCCTACCTGGGGTACTTTCACTAAGTGCTTGCCTTTTATGTAGGATGAATTGGAGCATATAGATTGAGCTTAGTCTAGCACTTCACTTGAAGACGTGCTTATCCTTACACATACAATTATGCTCACTGACTTTCGTCCTTCCTGACTCAGCTGCACATTGCCGTGTAAGCTTGGGAAGTCACATAATCTGTTTTTTGCTTCAGTCTCCTCAGTTGCAGGAAGGCAATAGCTCTTAAGAGTTTATTATTATTATTTGATTATGCTCACTGACTTTCATCCTTCCTGACTCAGCTGCACGTTGCCATGTAAGCTTGGGAAGTCACATAGTCTGTTTTTTGCTTCAGTCTCCTCGGTTGCAGGAAGGGAATAGCTCTTAAGAGTTTATTATTATTATTGTTATTTAGAGGAAATTGAATTTACACATCTTTTGGGTGCTTTGCTGCGTCACAGACAGACTGCTGACCCCCTGGGGGGACCGAGTCTGTGATAACTGGGGCTAAATCTGTCTTGATTCTTTCCCTTACCAGCACCATATTTTATGTGCCCCTTTTGTCACAGCCAGACTGCTGACCCCCTGGGGGGTCTTGATTCTTTTCGTTACCAGCACCATATTTTATGTGCCCCTTTGTGATATGTAGACCAAGCTTTGATCTGCATATAATCTGAAAGTGTGCTTTTTGTACCAAGTGTTTTTATTCCAAAGCCTGTGCACTGAAACACCTTTTAGAAGTTGGCACTTGGAAGATCTTTCTTTAGGTTATTGTCTCCAAAATCAGTGTGTATGGAAGAAGCACAGGGATTAGACAGATTTGTTTTCTTCTCATTGTAAAGACATGCTTAAAGACTGCCACCTGAGAAGTCCCTTCAGGCTTGGAGGACATTCCAGAGATTACATTTTCCTTTTCTAATCCTATTCTTGGATTTTTTGCAGACGGAAAGTCCATAACCTATTGCTCAGCCCAAACTCCATGAGTGGCTTTGGGTCAAAAAGATTTAGGGCTGAACCATTCATTTTGGCTGTGTAGTACGTAGCAGGTGTTCAGCCTCCTTCAGCAGAAGGGTTCAGTTCTCACTCCGTGGTAGTATGTTCAGTTTATACTCTTTTATGATCAAAACTGATCATCTTGGCCAGTACCTGGAAATGCCTCCCAATACTGAAATCTTCATAACCGCAAGAAGTTTCTAGTGGGTTTTGCTTTTCAGGTATTCATATATGACATTAATTTTTGAAAGCTGAATTGAGATGATACTTTGTTCCAAAACTGCTTGCTGTTCTAGTAGGAATTCAGTATTTTGATAATTTGCTAAGCTTAAACTATACTGCTCCCTTCCTTTTCTAGATCAAACCAGATGAAATTTTCCACATGTTGTAGTAAATGTTTATGTAACAGATTTTTTGATCTATCAGGTGTTTACCCACACCAATCACTACCACATTTAAGCCAAATTACTGTGATCTGTCATATATTGTTTATTCTGCTGTCCTCTCCCCATGGACATGCAACTGGAGTACTCATCACGGTAGGAAAGGACTGTCAGATTTGAAATAGGGATGTTTCCTCTTTGCCTTTTGATTAGACAAGTAGTTTCTAAAGCTGTTTCTCTCGTGAGTACTATTTTTCCTCCTTTCCTCAAACCTCCCCTTTTGTGTTATATGGCCTGGGTGAACTGCTCCCCTCTTGCCTTTCTGACCAAATGGAGCAAAATCCAAACAATTTTTTGTATTCATCTTTGGAAAATGGGCCAAAATAACAGAAAAGAAAATCGGTCCAGTGGAGGCAGAGGAGACTGCAGCAGTAACACCACGATTTGCAGCAGCCTGTCCTAATTGAGAGATCAGCAGCAGTGATAAATTCACAAGGTGTGTTGCAAAGCCTTATCAAGTTGGATTTAGCTGCCTCTGACAGTAACCTGCAAGTTGTCTCTTCATTTACACTTCAGCAACACCCGCAATGGAAGTGAAATGTTTTTATACTGTGCCGAGTGCTCAGGAACCACCAGGGAGGCAGGGGAAAGGCTGTGGGTGAATGCACTGATGGTGGTGGGGGAGCAATTGGCTTTTCGGGTGGATGAGCTCCATCACCACCCCTGCTCTCGGTCGCCCTGTGCTCGTTTCCCCCATCTGCTTTTTCCCTGCATATCTCGGTATGCTGATGCCTTGCCACCCCATCTGCTGCCCTAATGCCAACTTCCAGAAAACAACATGGAAATGTTTGTGGTGCAAATACAATTTACTGATTCATGTTCCATGTCATTGACATTTGAGATTGGTGACTTTTCCCCAAAACTGTCTGTACACAGTCCCATTGAAATGGGACTGTCTCTAGGGTGAAAGAAGATTGAAAGATTCACAACTGCTTAACAGGTATCCATGTGCCATTAATGGGTACCAGGGAAAAAACCATGCCAGCAAGAAACAGGTCTGGGATTTGAATCTGCAGCTGTAGAGAATTTAAGTGTTTCATGTCTGCTCCTTAAGCATGTTATTTGAAATGTGGGGTGTTTACAACGGAGATGAGCAGCTCCAGACCACCTCTACTAAGTGCATTTTAACAAAACAGCAGAGAAGCATTGGAGCACAAACATAGGCAATTAGAGAAATGCTTGTGACCAGTTGTTGTCCCCACGATCCCTGCAAATCTCAGCTAAAACAAGCAGGAATTGTAAGGAAATGGCCATGGAGAACATTTGACAGAGTGCCGTAGTATGCACATCTTGAGCACTGCTGAGGAACACAGCGGCCTTCTCGGTGTAGTGGAGGAGCTGGCTGCCCATCTGTACCACTCTGGTATTTCTTGCAGCAATGAGATAAGATTCATCTCAGGACCGTTCGCCTGTTTTACAATTCATTGTTTTCACTTAATGTGTTGCAGTAAATAATGGTCAATGTACTATTACGCTCCTGGCTTGCTAAGCTTGTCGTTAAGGCATTGCGATAGTTTTCCACGTTAGGTTCAGTTTCTACTATTTGTTCAGTAGTTCCTAAACATGTAGGGCCTGATTTCCTAACGTGCTGCTGAGCAATCACAGTATGAGTTGGAGTATGGGGGACTTGTCTGTAGACAGCTGTATGACTGAAACTGTAGTTCATGTATCTTTATGAACTACATGAAAATTAATTAATTTTATTATGAATCCATTAAGGATTTTGCAGCTTGGAGGATAACTTTGATGTTTGGGGAGCTTTAAGTGACACGCAAAATGTATTATTGCTTATTCAAATGTGATAGAAGTGAATAGACAGGAATAGAAATGCAGAGGATGCTTGGGCCATGTCTGTCACCCACGTCCCAGTATTGATAGCATGGAAATTACAACAGCGGAGCTGTCAGTTGGTACCACCTGTCTGAAAACAGGCTTACCATGAAAGGCTGTGCAACTTAAATCCCTCTGAAACTTGTCCGTATAGATATAATACTGTGTGGTACATGCTTCCTGCTTTCGGTGGGGCAGCTTTTATAGGAGGCATTGCAGCTTGCCGGATATTTTTTGTTGTGGCTCTTAACACTGTGCCCTAGGCTCCACTAAATAGACAACCTCATTAAAAGAGAAATAGCGATAGTAAAGCAGTGACTTTCTCGTGCCATCTAACTCACATATTTGACATGATTGCTGGACCCTCCAAGTACTTAATTGATTGACTTAATTGATTTAGTGGCACTGGAGGCTACAGCATGGAAATAACGGGGCAAGATGAGGATAAGGGGTGAAAAAATTTATGATAGGTGCCAAGCAGCCTAAGGGAAATTAGAAATGCTACAGATCTCAGAGGCAGCTAAATCAATTCAGTGTGATGTACAGGGAGCAACCTGAGGGAAGAGGAGAAGCGGGGGATAGAATGGAGAAAAGGAGAGAAAATAGTGGCTAGTGGGAGAGATCGGAGCAAACTTAAAGGGAAGAGGGAAGACAGCAGCCTTGGTGGAGGTGGGTATCGTGGACTTCTTTAACACCTGGAAAAAACTTTCTAGTGTATGAATAAGATACAATAATGACACCATGTTTAGCCTAAAAAGAAGGACTCGTGCATCACGAGATTGTCTTAGTTACCCGGTTTGAGAGTTTATCTGTGCTTCCATTTGAAATCCTCGATGTTTGCAACAGTGACTAAAGTCACAGGAGACCTAAAATAATTTGGAGGCTATGTACAGTGGATTTTTTTAACAACTGAAGCTTAAATGTTAAATTACTTTCTAATCTGTGCAATATTTAATTGACTGTATTGAACCATAATACAAATTAAGTCTTCTCTATAAATTGTTCTGTCATACTGCAGCCCTCCAAAACAATTTGATACCTCCCTTTATAAATTGGTAAATGGCTTGTAGCAGCGCTCAGCGAAGGTACAGTAAAAACATCAAATAGTGTGTGATGGAGTCCATCAGCATGGGCATATGGGGGTGTCATAAACATCCCTGAGTTATGAAATAATTCTTTTATGTGCTTCTGGCCCACTAGAGACGGGATTAAGTTACCGTTAAGGTAAAACCTTGACAATATTAAAAAAAAAACCAACCAAAAACAGAGGCTGGGGAGAAAGAGGGGCAGATCAGCTTGTGAATATTAACTGTTGAGCACTGACCAGTAGTTCTGCTATAAGCAATTTTGTGTGGCTTTTATTTCGTTTCCTTTCAGGACTGTTCATATCGAGTATTGAGAGGGTGGCTACACGTAAGCAGTTACAAACTGAGGGATAAAGATGACATTTCTATTGGTTGGTCTCATTTTATGGGACAGATTAATCTGTGCAAATGCACCAGACACAAATCTAATCAAAACATGCAAAGACCGTGTATTTATAGATAGCCTCAATTGTAAGTCTCTGTCGGGTGGCTGGATGAGATGGTGTTTCTCCTTGTGCCGTCCCTTCTGTTGTCCTTCACTCTAGTGGACGTCTTGCTGCGTGAGGGGCTATGCGGGGTGCTAGGCAGGCTGCATCCTTAAAACAAAGATTGACAAAAAGGATGCAGTTCTGATCTTGAATTTTACAGCGGGAAATCTCTACTGGCTGCAACAGGAGTCTCA
>NW_009224853.1:111689-120785 GCF_000690835.1 Fulmarus glacialis
AACAAAGAATCAGGCACTCGTTAAATAATATTTGGAATAAAGTATTGGAATATGCAGAAAGGACACATTAGATGAATCGAGGGCTGTGAAAGCACAGGATCAAAGGATCTACATTTGTATCTACATTTGAGTACAGATGTGTGTATGCAACATTGCGTTTCGTGTGTATGTTCCAACTCAGTATCCCTCAAACAAATGAAAAACTCTTGCTAAACGTTCCATACAGTAAAAGATGTGAAAGGATAATGTTGCAGTCACCTTTACTTAATTTCTACATCTATTGATATAGTATGTAGAATATCATAACCATTAAAAATGTAATGATTTTTGAATGGTTAATGAGGGTTCCCAAATAAATTGGAGTGTCTCCATCTGCTGTTTTACATTGTGGGTGATACTTTTCCATGGTAGAATGATCTTCAAATTTAATTCCATGAGGAAGGAATCTGATCACAGTTTAATTTCAGTGCAAATGCTGTCTCGCAATCAATAAAGCAACGTCATATGCAGAATAGAGAGATGGGAACATTTCATTTCATTGTAACAGATAGCGTGCAACTTGGTTTTCAGAAAAACCTAATAAATCAATATCCCTGTATTATCTAAGTAAGATCCCATCATTAATTTTAAACGCTTCACACATTGGGAGAGTCTGAAGCGCACCTTCAGCTTAGCCACATTCAGCCTGAAGTCGATGGCAACTCTTCTATTTTCCTACAAGCAAGCAATCTTGATCTTGGGAAGTTAGGAGTCATTTACAGCGAAATGAAAATGAAAAATATCCAGTCTTTTGTTTTATATGTAGTCATCTGCCTCTTGCGTGCTGCCTCTCCTTTTAAATTTCAGTCCGTGTTCTACAGAAGTCTCATCGCTTGTCACTTGCCCTGCACACGCTCAGCCTTTTCGCTTCTACACACACACATCCTCTCCGGTTTTGAATTTTAAAATGTTTTTTTTGAACTCTAAAAATAACTGGTTGTTTAGAGATTGCCTGGATACCATGCTGATTTTCAAAATGTGCTTTTCTCAAAACCAGCAAGAATTCTTTGTGAGGCTTTGCCTGCTCTCAGAAATAGCATTATCCCTAGATGATATAAGAGCAGGTCAATATATCAGAAGGTAGAAATTTGAGCTGATAGATTGTTTTAGATAAACTTTTCAAGGACGTTGTTTTAAGTAGAAATACATAAATATTGTTTTGGTAGTAAAACACTACTTAGGCCAATGCTGGCACTCCCAGACATGCTTATAGGAGTCTTATGGGGAGAGTTTTACTCATACATTGAAAACAAAATTGAGTCTTTTTATTATTGCAATTAACCACAGTGGGATTTTCAGTAAAATGTGAAATTTTGCATTTAGCATTAATTTCAAGTTGGATAATTGCATTTCCATTAATTTTCTGGGAAAAATAAATTTTTGGAGTTCAGTTACGCTTTAAATGAAGTATCACTTGCTGGCTGATGCTGAATGTTGCAGAGAGAAAGCAAGTCTGGTGCCGATTCTTAGAGAGATTGGGTATCTCAGCTCTAGCTCTGCAGCCCCTGCAGATCAGTCTGTCCTCAGAGTCACCCTGTATGAAGCTACAGGTAGCTGCTGCTTCTTTTATATACCTACAAATACTGATTCTGTACCTAGGATGCTAGGTACCCAGGTAGTAACTAGGTAACATGATTATTTTCTATTGAGTTATATCTCACCAAAAGATACCAAGAAAAATACTCAATTGAAGCTTTTAGTCAAGTTATTAAAGCAAGTCAAATTTGGCTAGATTTTGAAAAGAGAATAGGCTTAAAGAGCCTATTTTGATTTTGATACAGGTTATGTTTGATTGTTTTAATTCCATAGGTGTATTGAGATCCAGGTAAAGCACTGATGAAAGAGAAGTTATACAGCTTTTTAATAGAACATTTTGACGGATATTTCTTGCTGTGTTTTTTTTAATAGCTCCTACAGCACCACCATGCAGTTCATGAAATTTCATACATCGCAAAGGATATCACAGACCATCGAGCATTTGGATATGTATGTGGAAAGGAGGGAAATCACAGATTTGTGGCAATAAAAACAGCCCAGGCAGTAAGTATCGGGTCACTGTCATTTTCTACAGTGTAACTCGATAGAAAAGCCGTGCTCATAAGAAGTTGTGCAAGAGGCCGATCTTGTATTGTTTATGATTGTGCTAGATATGTCACAAGTATCTACTTAGATGTTCTTAAATAGCAAATTAATGAAAACTGCCTGGGAAAAAGGGAATGTATTTCACTATTTCTGATTTTTCCTTATGTATTTTTTTATAATTAGTTACTGTTTTCCTTTCTAACTACACTAGACTGGATACAGATACATTTGGTTATATTCCTATACTGATTTAAATAGAAAGTAAAAGATACCAAATAGCTACTTTGCATATAGTCTACGGTAATTTCATTGTCTGAGAAACCACTAATAAATATGCTTTTATATTCATATATATACCTTTTATATTGAAAATGCCTTTTATACTTGTGATTTTAATTATCATTAATTTGCAAATATAGTTAGTTTGATAGAAATTAACCCGAGCCTTGATGCTAAGGTGGAAATTAACTCTGTATGAAGTTGTCTCCAATTGTGGAGATGCTGTAACTGCTCTATCAGCAGGATGGGATAAGAGGAGTATATTTTCCCGCATAGAAACTCGTCTTCCTGTTTTTGCTTCCATAGGCTGAACCTGTAATTCTGGACTTGCGAGACCTGTTTCAGCTCATCTATGAACTGAAACAAAGGGAAGAAATGGAAAAAAAGGCACAAAAGGACAAACAGTGTGAACAAGCGGTATACCAGGTACACGCATAAGCTTAGACTACGGCCAAGAAAAGTATGGTTTGAAGTGTCCCCCAAAGTTGCTCCAAAGAGGCACTGAGCACCCTTAGCATTTCTTAACAGCAATGGGTTTGAATGGTGCTGGCTTCAAATGGACAAATAGGAACCTAATAGCCATTGTGAGCTCAGAAGTAGGATTAAACAGTGATGAAAGCTATTGCTTGGGTACGATGAACATGTTTAGCAACTGGAAATGATCTATTCATTTCCTGCATAGTGTTTCTTCTAATTCAGAAGGAAAACTTTAATGAAGGTCAGTGTGTTGTAAGTCAGGTTTTTAACAGTGTCTGATACTTTAGGGAAGATTCAATATACTTCTCAATGTGTGTATTTGAATCAAATCAAATAAGGTGCAGATTGTTAAACTCGGATGAAACTTGAATAAAGTTACTTTGAACAATAATGTGACTTTATCTGTATACTAAAGAAAGAAAACTATATACTTACCTGGCCATTTTGCTTATTTCTTTGCTGTCCTTTAATTTCTAAATACAGTTCTTTTATCTCTGCTGTTTATGTTCTTTGCTTTTACTTCCTGTCCTCTTACTTTGCTGTAGACAATTTTGGAAGAAGATGTAGAAGATCCTGTATACCAGGTAACTTCTGAAGCTGTATGGCCTTGGAGTTTCAGAAATGACTAGATATTATGTTATCTTCAAACACAGCCAAAACCTTTAACAAGATGTTTTGAGATTTACTGAGATAGGTCTTCTGAGAAACTTGTAAGATTTTTACAGAAAGTGGCATATTTAGAGATTAAGCTGTAAGTAGCACAATACGTCTGTATAGAACAGAATAGAATATTTCCGTTAAGTATTTCGTAAATATTTCCTAAAGTGTGGCTTGTGAGTCCAGATTTTAAGTTTCCAAATGAGATTTGTTGTCATTTTTTAATACAAACTCTAACTGAAAGGAGAGTTACTTTGAGAATAAGGAAGGTGACATCTTGTTCTGATAATAATAAATTGACATTTTGGTTTTGGCTTCTATGGGGCCAGAATTTAATTCAGAGGGTGAATATTTTGAAAAAAACAACAGTGGAATTGATTTTATAACACACTCCCTTGTTGGCATTTGGGCTATGATTTAATAAGAGATCTGAAATTTAAGTCTTGTTTTATACAAGCAAAATGTCTGGGAGCAAAGGTGTGATTATCAGAAATATGTCAATATATTCATGTCCAATATCCTACTGAGTGTGAAGAAGAAAAAGATGTAATTTCATTCTCATGTTTTTGTGCTGAAACAAAATACATGATAGTTTACTTTTTTCCCCTGAAGATTTTGTGTTCTTCCACTTAGGCATGTCAGTGGGAGGCACACTGAAAGAAAGCGATTCAACCATTAGTGAATATTGAGCAGTGCCTAAGGTGCAGCAAGAAAGATGATAAGAATTAGGATGCCCTAAATTACTATTCAGCTTTTATAATGTCAGGAATTTTACTTTGTGCTCTTCACAATAAAGCAAGAACCTGAAAATGAAAAGTGGTGTGACAGCCTTTTGCCATGTGGCCTGTTACATGAGCACCAGCCTATTCTTCCAGTATGGATTTAGCTTTTTTATTCATCGATAATAAATATATGTGGAAATAATTGCCATTATGTAGAAGAGGCAAAATTCACGTTGACTTCAGAAAATTAATATTGGGCCACAGGAGGTCTCCCTAGTGAGAAAGAATTAGGAAGTTGCTCTAATGATCATTAGAGGAGATTTAGGTCTATTCATTGCCGGTTTATGAAATATGAAACAACCTTACGCTGTGTTTTCCAACAAACCGGTTGTCCTGCTGCCAGCCTGTACTTTGAACTTGTTTCTTTAATGCCTGCCTATGTTTTTACGTGGAATTCCAAATCGCCTTTTTCCCTTCTGTTTCATCTTTGACTTTTCCTCTCTGGCGGCTGGTGTAATAGTACATTGTGTTTGAGGCTGGACACGAGCCAATCCGTGAGCCTGAAACGGAAGAAAACATTTATCAGGTATAAAATCGCTAACTTCGGTGTTTTCATTGCAACGATTGCAAGCATTTAGTAAAGTACATTTCATATATGGTTCACTTTTATTAGTTTTCATTCATCACAAAAACGTCTGGCATTTCATTCTGGTGACATGGCGACATGGCATGAGTAATCTGCCGGTCTCGGTGCGATTTTTCTGTTGTCTGTCATTTCAACTTCTGCAGACTTTATTAACTTTGTCAACTTAAGGAGGGTCCTAAACTTTTGAGTACACCACATAGGTGACAAATAGTGGATTCTCTTTTTCTGTTAATTTTTTGAAACTTTTTACACCTATTCTCAGAAACAGATACTGAAATCTGATGGAGGGCAGGCTGTCCAAGCAATTCTTAGAAAGACATTTTGATGGTACTGCTCTTCTTTCTGGCTAACCAAGGAGATACTGAGCAAAACCTAACAGCTCTCAATGGATATCCCCCAGACTGGGGAAATATTTTTGGAGTGCATATGTTATGTTAGAGCCCAAGCTTGCATTCTTCACACTGACAAAAAATTGCATTGAAACCAATCTAAAATAATCTTTTGTCGTTCAGTTTATCCTCAAGGGATCAATACAGGGTTTATTAAAATATAATGTAATTCATTTTGTGTCTTGTACTAGAGGCAAATCTGGAGATAGACAGAAATCTCTGCATTCTGTAAGAAAATTGTGATTTGAGGAAATCATTTAGTATAGAGGGAAAGGAGATTCAAGCAGTGATTAAGCATTTCATCTAGCTGTACTAGAGGTCGATCTGCTAATAGGAAAAGCTTTTTTAAGGTAGACAGGAGCAGGGATAGAACAAAAAAGAAAGGAAAGGTATTTTTTTAAGTAACAGAAAAGGTAGGAAGATAATAGAAAAAATGAAGGGGTAGAGTAGCTGTAAGCCAAGACAGAAAGAAGTTAAGTGGGAAAGGGAAATGCAAGTTAAACATTAGAAAATAACCATCTTACAGACCCCATCGTGGGATCATTAACATGAGATTCATTTAATCTGTCTCTGTTGATCTCCTCGCACCCCACCATGCACACTAGAATATGCGTCGTTCTGCATCTCTAGACCAAGACATGCAAAGCTCTCAAGGTGAGAGTACGCCCGAGGTGGAAAATTTTCTACCGCATAGTGTTGAAAGTTTGACTATTTTCAGGAAAGCAATCTGATAAAAAATTACTACTCTAACTGTCAGTTTTATGCTAGAAACAAAATCCCATGACAACTACATTCAGACCAAAAAAATCTGATTGTTGTTTATCGAAGTGCAGAGCTTTTAGTGCCGTTTTAGAGAAGTACCGGTGGAAGCAAGCAGAATGGGGTCGTCGCTCCCAGTGTTTGGAGATCTTGGAGCAAACTCTGGTCGATAGGGAGGAAGTAGGAACTATGTTCTGAGGAATAGCCTGAAGAACAGGAGGACTCTCTGGACATTTTCTTTTTCTTAAAATGGAAATAGAAGATGATAAGCATATAGTGAGGTCTTGCCTCATCTCGAGGTACTGCTGTTACTGTTCTGGAAGTCACCAGAGAATTGCTCAAGGCTTCATATGGTAGTGTCTGGGTGCAATGAAGTTTTTTCTCCCACAGTGGTGCACAGAAAATACATGCGATCTATAATATACTGTACTCTCAGTACATGCAGTCTAGCATTGTCCTTCTCTGTATTTAATACAGGCAATACCTTGAATATAGCAAATGCTGAGATTAGGGAGCTGCGAATCTTTTTCTGTTATCTATTGTAATTGACAGATGCTGAAGTATCACTACCGTAGACTTGTCCAGAGCCACGAGCTTCCAAGTTCCCGTGGACTTCATGAGCTTTTGCCTTGCTATAAATCTGGATTCCCACAGCTCAGATCTTACACTGGCAAAATTGTTTCTCTTACAAGATTTTGATGAACTTGGAACCATCCAGTAAAAATGAAATTAGAAAAGGTCCTCTTTTTTTTTGTTCATTGATTTTTTTAGTTCGATGCAAATTGTTGCCAGCTCTGTTATTTACTAAAAAGCCTTCCCCATACTACACTTTGGTAAACATGCATCTGTTCAGTAACCTCACGCATCCTCGCTTCAGCTTTGCCAAATCTTCTTTCTTCTGGTGCTGGTCTGGTTTTTCAACCAAGAGCTGGTAGGCAAAGAGTTCATTTCTCCCTTGGTGGAAAAGATTCCTACCCAACGGGTAACTGAAGATGGAAGATAGGTGCCGAAAGTGACTATTTCTTTTTAATGTAGTAGAGGTCACAATTTCCTTTTTAAGCCTTCTTTCTCTGTCTGTCACCTTTCTTTGATACATTACCTGAAAGACTGTCTGTGTCTGTCTGCTCTTTTAGTATTGTCTGCCTACGTAAGTTGCTCTAATGTGTTAGTTATGCAAGGATTTGATCACTGAGCATGTACCAATCCTCTGACCTAATGTCAGATTTCTTAATAGCACCTCTTTGCCTGTCTGTTGTTTTATGGTAGTGACACGGGGATGGGGTTTTGTTAGGTGTTTTTTTTTATTGTGTACGTAGCAGCATTGGCCTCTGTGCAGAGGCAAGTTCTGCTCCATCAGGAGTTGACAGTCTGAGATGGGGGTTTCTGAGTTGCAGTGCTTGTGTTGCTGGTAAGGTGCAGTATGTCAAAATGGTTCAGAGCCTGTCAGAGAGCCAGAGCTGTCAGAAGCAATAGCGCTGGTGCACCTTTGCTGATATTGCTAATCAAAGAAAAAAAAGGAGAAATCTCTTGCAGACCCCCAGTCTACGTGGCGATGCAAAAAGCCCGTGATGATACATGGCAAGTAAAGTCAACAGGAAGTCAGGCGATATCGAAATGGGAGGGAAAAATGTCTTTCAGAAAAGTTTCTCTGTCTTGATATTAGAAGTCAGAAGCTTTTCTCTAATGTAATTATAAACTGGAGTAAGAGAGGGGGGATCGATAGTGCAGGGAAATGCTCATTCCATAAAAAGCTGTGGATAGGAGTGACAGCTGGGATGACTTCATGGAGAAGTTGACTGATGGGGAAACTTTCCAGAGAGAAAAGAAAAATATGTGCTGCTTATAGTTTATAAATAGTTTATCTTACCATGTGTGTCCTCTTTTTATGAAGACGAAACTTTCCAGTGACTTACTCTATACACCATTCTTGGTTTATTGGACTTACTAAACACACCGTGCAAACATTCTTGGTTTCTGCTCTTGCACTGTCACTTAACAGTCTGTAAAAAGAGCACTTTATTTCCATGAAATTGAATTGTTCCACTCTTACCAGTTTCACGTTATCTCATGTCATAGGTGGTTTTAGTGAAAGAAGACAGTACTTTGGGAAAACCAAGGCAAGCAAGTCATTCCTGGGATAGGAATAGAAGAGATCTTTTAAAAAGCTCATTCAGTTTCTGTGAGGCTTCTGCGCTCATGCTCTTGGAAAAACTTCTGCAATGTGCACCAAGTTAAAGAGGCACTGTTTCCCATGAAGACTTTGACATTTAAATATGGGCAAGAGAATGTTTGAACAGTAGAGAGAGTTTTTGATATACTGTACAGAATAAGAAATGATAGCACATCTCAATGAATAAGTAACGTTCCTTCAGCTTCCCTAAACCAGACCTACTCTAATATCAGAACTCTTAAGATATTTATTGTCTTAGAAAACAAAAAGTAATCTTTTTTTTTTTCATATCTGCAGTATTATTTCTCCTGTTAACTGTGAAGTTTCATTAATGTCTGAAATGTAACCTTTTTATGCTGAATGCCCTTGTTCAGTGGAAAAGTAGCACTGATTTGCTTAGAGCATTCGTGTCTGTTTAGAGCATGTTTTTACCGTTCTTTTTGCTTGTGTCATTTACAATAGACATTCAGTGCTTCTAGGAAGGAAAAGAATATAATCACAAATTATAAATATGTAAACCAGCAGTCCTTAGGCAAGCAAGGCCCAGTATTACAAAGCAACTGAATTTACATGAGCAGGTTATAAATGCCCAGGGTGTAAATCATGACTGGTGACTCAACTAAAGACTCGCCTGAAGTTTTTTAAGTGCCTCGTCCCCTGTCCATGCGAGGCTGTTCACTTCAGCTCCCTGGCTGTGTCAGACTCTGACAGACCAGTAATTCCTTAGTAAAATTGCAGAATTGTAACCAAACATGGCTTGGAGCAGCCGCAGGGCCCCATCACTGCAGGGGTACACGTTATGACTTTACTTGACTTAGATTATTAAATGAATTGGAAGGAAGAAATCTAACGCCATAGGCCAAACATCTCTTTCCC
>NW_009224853.1:120816-158651 GCF_000690835.1 Fulmarus glacialis
CAGATCAGTAACTCTGGATCTCTGCCACGGAGGAAGATGATGTACTGACCTGCTCATGGCTTCCATGTGCATCTTCTAACCCCCAAGTAAAATGAAAAAACAACCAATTAAGTAGGAAGGAGATCCAAGTGCACCGGAACTTAATGCAGCCGAACCTAACTGAGAATGAAAATCCCATTTCTGAACACTACTGGGCTTTAGGATTTAAAAAATTCAGACAGATGTTCTATTTCTTCAGTATTGTCTCCATTAATGTTACTGCTTGAATGAAAAGGGAGCCACGCTTGATATCATTAGTATTAAATGACCACCCTGTACTTAAATATCAGTTGCAGATTTCAATTTTTCATCAAACTTGCTTGGGTAATGACCTTAGTTTTCATTTGCTATTGCAGGTTCCTACCAGCCAAAAGAAGGAAGGTGTTTATGATGTGCCAAAAAGTCAACCTGTAAGTGTAAGTATCTTCCCTATTTATATGCAGTAAAGATGACGTGTTTCTTAGCTTCTGTGACTTTCATTATGGTATGTAACATTTGGTACATTCCTCGTGATGGGAATTTTATCAGTGATCTGTGGTGACTTGATTGGGTTGGTTCAGAGTAACCAGGATTGTAATGTCACTTATATCCATCTCATTCATTACTTAAATCTCCTTTCTGTCTTCTCCAACTCATTCGTATGAAAGTCACCATTTATAAATGTGTTATCTGTGGTTAAGAGTTGACAATGAGCCTCCTGCATGTTAATGCATGAATCATTGCTGCCTGGATTAGAAGGGTTCCTCTGTTCCCAATGCTGTACAAGGCTTATCACTCTGAGCGAGCACGGGCTGCGTTTTCTCCCGTGTGCTCTATCAGAGCCGTACTTTATATATTGTGCTCCTTACAGCTTGGTTTAGTAGGACAGCAGGGGAGGCAAGGTCTGAATAGAGTGGAGGTCGAGAGAAGTAACATTAGGAAAAGGTATGTCAGAACATTGTCTGTGACCTCTATGGTGATTTTCTGCGGCTATAATGTCTACACCTCTCAGAAGACTTCCTGGTGAATACAGTGTGCTGACAGGTAAAGATTTCATAAGGAGCTTCAAATCAAACGTTACCAAAAAAATGGGAATTTGCATTAGAATTATTTTGCTGTCATTTGGGAAGAAAAACCAACCAAACAAGTAACATCAAAATCCAACCTAAATACACCATAGAAAAGCAATTATTTTTCCAATAAAACCAACTTCTGTGGTAGCTTAGTAAGAGCTGTAGCGTTGTAAGGCAGAGATATGTGCAATTGCCATTAGTTTAAACAGCTGTGGGAAACTCTGAAAGGAACTACATCAAAATTAAGTCTGCAAAAAGATCTCACTCAAATTCCTCAGTGGCAGAATTTTTTCTCTATGTATTGCATTGCTTTCCTGGTTGTTGTGGGCTGTAATCAGCAAAAGGAGATTTCCTCCCAGTATTGCTATGTATTATTTCTGTAGTGCTCTAACTATACAAGAGGCTCTAAGGGTCAATATAGACTGTCAACTTAATTCTTGCTGTCCTGTGCCTTGCATGGACAGTGGACTATTAAAAAATAGGGGTAATATGCTGTTGTATCCAAATGGCACCATTCCTTTTCTGTGTATTAGCATTTTGAAGAGGTGAAGCATTTATCTCCAGAATGTATAAGAAACGGTAACAAGTGGTTGAGAGAAGAAGTGGAGTGACAGATTCCTTAGCAACAAGGCATGCATTTGCTCAAGGGTGGGTTATACTTTTTAGTATAAGTTTGTGCTATAAATACCTTGAGAAATTGTTTACCAATTGTAACCAATACCTTGATTGCATTGGTTACACAGAAAATTAGTATTTCTGAGGATTTGTGTGAGAATGGAGAACAACAAAGGAAAAGGTCAGGAATTTCAGTCTACTGTAAGCATGGAAAAAATACCTGTATTCAAGAGAGAGAGAGACTCCTTTCACATGAGGGTGTGATAACTTGCACAGCTTGGGCTGAGCACGGAGACCGAGATGTGGAATAAACAAGATAAATGCTGCAGAGGGGCTGGATGGGGGCCTGAATTGTGATATTTCTGTGGTTTGCACAAACAAACAAAACTTGCCATAAATACTCCATGATAAGCCACAAGGAGGACGGAGGCATCATCACGTTGCCTGGGAAAATCTAGTAAAATAGCTCATGTTGCATAACTAATTAAGGTATTTGTGGGCACGGAATAGCTGTAGATTTTTCATTCATTTCTGATATAGTTCTGTGTTACAATTTTTCCACTGTACACTTCCTGCGACTTTTTTATTATTCCTTCAACGATGTTTCAAGTTTACTCTGGGTATATTCTGTAATTTAGGTCGTTGCAGTATGTCTGAGTGTACAGTACACTTGCAGTCATGTCTGCAGACGCTTTGGTGTTAGACTGTCCTGGTAAAGAGCATGACTATGAGATATAGGGCATATGGAACCTACTCTGTAATCATCAAATATATTTAATCTGTCATCTCCATGAAACTGGTTGCAGACTTAATTTTTTTTTTTTTGCTATTTCATGGTTAAATTTAAAGTGATCAGAGCTTTTTCTCCAAACAAGTTATGTACTTTAATTTATGAAGAAAAAGAGAAGAAAGAGAAGAGGAAGAAATGTGTAGCTGAGATTTTTGTTTCACCTTTTTATTAGTATGTATTAAAAAAAAAGAATAGCAGCAATAGCTCTTAAAATTAGCAATTTAATATTCCACTGCCCATCTGATTTATTGCTCACCCTTCCACATCTGAGACTCTCTGTCATTGAGACACTTGCCATAATTTTTTTTTCAATTTATAGCTGTCATTATTATATAAACCTCTAAAATTCAATCTAAGGGCAAATAATCTAGCTCATCTACCTGGTTTAAACATATAAGGACACTTTCTTTATTAGGAGATCTTGCTTTCATTAATTCAATAATGGATGAAGAAAATGAGAAACTTTTTGTAGCTCCTAATAGGTTTCAGGCACCATGAATTCTCTCTCCTGACAATAAATATAACACTTAATAAAAATGCAGCAAGTTTCGCTTGAGTTCAAACAGAATTGCTCACGTTCCCTGGTCAGAGATCGATTTTCCATCTTGGGATTGTTTTCCTCTGGTGTGTTCTCAGGCAAGTTATCTCTAGTCTCCGCACACAGAAGTAAGTGATACTGAAGTAGTCATCTAGGTGCCCTCACCCTTGACCCTCTGTACCCTGTGGAGAGAAATAGCCACTTCACGGGGAAATTCCTCCTGTTTGCATGAGGTGTCCCTCTCAGGTGGAGATAAATGTATGTCTTGACATCATTCTTTCGTGCCTGCAGAGGAACTTTAAGTGACTTGCAGGTGTGACAACTTCTGAATAGTTAGGCTTGGGCGGGGTGAGATCTACCACAGTGTAAAAACTAAAAGTCAGAATCCATTTTCCAAAGGTTACTTTGAAAAACTGTCATTCATAATACATTTCAGTAAGATATAGCTTCTTAAGAAACCAGGACCATTTGGGCAAATACTGCTTTCTCTGTGCCTATGGGATCCCATTGGGGCTGAAGGTATGAAGCATCTTCCTGGTAGTGCTGTGAAGCAGAAGTATTCGACGTTGTATATGCCGATGTACTTACAGAATGCTGTGCCATTGTGTGAGGCCATTTGTCAGAAGGTGTCAAAGTACTTTATAGTGTGACTCCTCATGATCTCTGATATCAAGTAATGTAAATATGGTGCAAATGAGGCGGAAAGGAAGAGTCTCGGATCTCAGAATTTGAACGTACCCACTGAACTCAATTATGAATCGTGGCTGGTTGCCAAGTCACTTCTCTGACATTGGTATGAAAAGATTGCTTACTCAATATAATTCCTGTATTTCCCCATCTTTTTGCTGCATCCCTTCCCAGAAAATCCCTACTCTTCTGTAGATTTCCTCTGCCGGGCGTGCAGCTCAGCTCCAAACACCCACTTGTCATGATATCCAGTATCCTCCCAGTATCTCTCCCTTCCTCTGTATCAACTCACACTTCTTGTAGTCAGTCCTATTTTCTCTCTGTTCCTTCCTTAGACCAATTCTCCTATTCTCTGTTCACTGAGAACAGACATCAAGCCAGACAAAGAAAGCAAGCTTACCCCAAAGAGCTTGTGTTAAGTGGTACACGCTCCGCTTAGAAATTGTGGCTCCGTATGTGAAATTAACTGTTCTAAAAAAGTGAAACGTTTAATGAGCTCTTTTTGTCATAATTTCCCATCGTCTCCCCATTATACATCCACATCAAGTTCTACCTGTCATGGTGTTTTTAATAATAAGAGTCAGACTGTAAATACCCTTCACGGAGACTGTCAGTCACATCACAATAAAACCTTCTCTTCTCATCAAAACGTCTAAACTATCTGCTTACAATTTTATGAAGACTTTCAAACAACTCATCTTACTGCTGTATAAAGATTCAAGGCGTTATAGCTGATGCCTTACAATGCAGGCAGTCACCTGGCTAGTACCAGCTACGTGGAAAGTATTAACAAACCAGGGTGGAATGGACAGGGAGTAATTTGGCTGCCCGACGGGCAAGGCGTGGGAGGAGCAGATGAAGCGGGGCTGGACCTGAGCACGCTCAGGTCTAGAAGCTGTAAGGGCTGCCTGGCCCTTCTGCCAGAGCTAGGAAGCTGCGTTTGGGAAAGCTCAGTTTTAATTATGGCTGGGATTACAGTGACATTTGCAGGTCTGATTTGTTCAGGTCTTGTGTCAGAGGAAGTATGCCTGGGGTCTTCTGGAAGGCGTGGGCAGCCCTGGGCTCCACCAGCTCACATGGAAAGTTGGTCCCTGGAGTAATGGCATACCAAAATGTCTGGCAATGAAGTTGTTCAGAGCAGCTTTCCAGATAACTCTGAGCATCCTCTACAAAGTGAATTCTTTCTATGACGCTTGGTCTGGCGAAGAGCTTTGTAACTCTGGCTCTTCCCTAATTTTGCATCAGTGGCTTTACAGAAACAACTTGCAGACTGGTGGCATTGACTTCAGCCTCCACGATCAGGCTTTCAGGATCAAATTTTCAAACGTGAGAAGAGAGAGAGTGTACAGAACCAGTTTCTGACTGTCTGTGCCTACAAAGCTGTCTGTTTTTATTTACCTTTGCTAGAAGAGACACCTGTGTTCAAATGCCCTGACTTAGTTACACTCAATTAAACCCTACTATGAGGTTTAACATCACGGTGTGGGACATGCATTTTTACAGACATAGCTAGTTGCTGCAAAGTTTGAAAATATATTCGTTTGTTACGATAATGTCTTGTGGCATGAGTTTCTTTGATGTTTTAGTGGGACCTTTTTTTAGATAGAAGTGGATATACATACCAGTATCTGTAGTGTAGACATTGCACTGACTATTCTGAGAAGATTTTGTGCAGCGCTGGAAATACCTCTGCTCCGTGTGCTCCTCCTTGCAGCTTGCCTTTTGATTTAATACCAATATTAACTCTGATACTACTGCTGGTTTATAATGGAAGCATTTAGCACCATGCCAAAGGTAACATCTCAGCCCTGAAGGTGAGATGTTGTTGTCACATACGTGTCTTCAAGAGCGAGACTTGTGCTGTAGCCAGAGGCCCTTATGATGACAGCCTCTCTATGCATCCGCCATTTGTTTCTGTCTCCTGTGTGGGTACCGTCCCCTCTGCGACCGCATCACCTGCCGTGTTACCCTCTGGGCAGTCGCGGCGGATGTTAGGTGGTTTTTCCTTCCTTTGGGGTTAGAGGGGAGCTGCTGGCATTGCAGGAGGGTCCCGCACTCGGTCGGGTCTGGCTGATGCAGGAGAGGCAAATCCCTTGACGCCGTGGAGCAGGTTCGGTACGTTGGGCAGGTACCCGACACATCTGTTTTGTTTGGACTTCATGTTAGGTGTGCATGTTACCAATCAAGGTCTGTCATTATCTGTGATTTAATTACTTCTACGTTGTAAAAGGTCACTGAGATTTGTCAAGGTGGTTTTTCCTTCCTTTTAGCAAGACCCATGGGCCTCATCCTCTGCTGTTTTATACTTTCTGCTTCTCTTTATACCTGTGCGAAATGCAAGTAAAAACTCTGAATAAAAGCCTTCTACCCTCACTCAGCACTGGCATAAACAGCTCTGCAGCTGATCGTTTGGAGTGGATCCACAGCAAAAAACACTTAAACACCTGAATTTTCACTAGCAGACTCTGTTCAGCTTCAGTTGAGGTGAGAGGCCGGGTCTGAGACTTGGCTCAAACCCCCGTGCCTTTTTTCCAAGGAGGGGAACTAGCCGCCATCAGGGATGTTTCACAGAGATCATAACCATCAACTTGTGGCTACTGTACTTGGTGGGATGTTAATTCCCTGATCAAGTGCTGTAATAACTAAATCTGTCTTTGTATTTTTTTGTTTGACTTCGTATCCTTTTTTTTTTTTTTTTTTTTTTTTTAAAAAAGCTGTTTTTTCTGGGCATACTTTGTGTTCTACTCCTTAATAAAAATTTTAATGGCACAGGAAACAGAAACCAGGTCCTCCTCCCTAGTCTTCCCAGATTATAGCATCTGTAACTTAAAGTCATGAAGTTTCTTCATGTGTGTTATATCATGGCTTATGTGGGTCTTAACCACCTGAGCTCAAAGTTAGGGATATTTCAACTGATGCTTGAAAAATTGTTCTTGAAATGCCAGGTAGAGCAAGAACATTCAAAAAGCTGTTAACCTGAATTCAGCGTCTGATTTCCAACAATCTGGAGGGTTAGATGTTAGAATTAATCCATTGTTAATGTATAGACCATTTAAGATGATGAATGTTCATCTGGACAGTTTCTGAACATTGAAAATATGCCCAC
This sequence comes from Fulmarus glacialis, assembly GCF_000690835.1. NCBI lineage: Eukaryota > Metazoa > Chordata > Aves > Procellariiformes > Procellariidae > Fulmarus > Fulmarus glacialis. The sequence goes on from NW_009224853.1 coordinate 127,644, forward strand.
ACAAGGTTCTGATTTCAGTCCATCCATAATTTTATATCTAGCATGTCAAATAGCGGGTTTTAATAGTGTAGGAATACTGTTTCACAGATGAGAATAAAATACCCTGATTTAATTGTTCTTCTATGTCGTATTGATATTGTGGGCCACATCTTGAGCTCTTTTTAATCCGTAGGAGTTGTCCTGCTAGCAGGCTTTCTATTCCTGCATTTGTAATACCATTCCCTGAATGTGATCCTAAACCCTGTACCTCCAGCAGAATGATTACATGCTATCAAAGCATTGAACTTACTTTACTTCCTAGTGCAATCCTTTAGGATTTTGGGACATAATCCCGTAGCATGGGAAAGCTGTAATCCAGCAGCACTGCCTTTGTTCAGTTTTTCATCATTCTCTCTCTGTTTGTAGTGTACAAGCAGCAAAAAGCAAGGAAGCAAGCAAAAGCTGCAGGTTTTGCCCTGGTGACACGGTTGTCTTGTTGGATATAGGTGACATGGGTGTTAGTATGGCAGTTTAGATTTGTACTTTTAATACAGAACTAGGGCGATATAAATAAATGATAAATATTTCAGTGGCCCCTTACAGTTATGCCACGTGTACAGTTAGGTCACATGTGTAATGGCTTCACGTGTATTTGCATTCCTAAACTTACCTGGATTCCTATACATTTTCTGGGGTAATATTCTGTCCCTTTCGCTATTCTCCAAAGTGGAGAAAAGAGAGTGTAGCTGAACCGTAAGTCTAGCTCATTGATTGTGGGGTGAAGTTCTGTTACATATAGTGAATTTTTGTCTTTGATGCAATATGACTGATGCAGATTTTATCTGATGGCTGCTGATACATTAAGTTGACAGTTGCACGTTGAATGGATTCACTACATTTTGATTTGTTCAGAGCCCTGCAGCTCATAGTAATTTGCTAAAACGTTTATTTACACACAATCTGCTTTCTGAGTAGTGAAGTTTGTAGCTTTACCTAGCCTGTATCACTGTATGCATTAAATGATTATCAGTTGCACAATTTGCTGTTTATTTACAAATTAAAGAGGATACAGTTCTGGGGAAAGTGCTGTATGCATTTTGCATCAGTTTGGGGAGAAGCTGTTTTAAATTTTTGCAAAGTCATTTGGTGCTATCCTACGTTATTAAGTGCAGAAATACACAGGCCTTGGCTTTTTTTGCCTGCTGAAACTCAGGAGATTTCAAGGTTTCAAAAGTACTGTGATGATACGGTATTCAATAATGAAGGTAGAAATAACTTGTTTCTTGGTTATAGCTCCAGTCACCTGTCATTTTGAAAACCATTAGATAGACCTGTGTAATTTGCCTTATATTTTAAAATAGTAAATTTGGGGTTATATCTAATTCCCTTCCATTGTTAAGTTTATTCCCTGCAAGCATCCAGAACTGTCCCTGCTGTCACGGTCTAGAAGTGGAATTTTGCTCTCACGTGGAAGTTTGCACTGTCATCATCACTTGTCTCTCCAATCTGCAGTTGAAGAAAGCCATCACGTGTCACCAAGGCTGGCTGCATTGTGCCACCCGAGCAGTACCATAGTCCCCTGACGTTAAAGAGTTCATCTTTCCCCATCTGAGCTGTTACCGTGTCCTGTGCCACTGTCTCATTCCCATTTTTCCCAGGGAGAACTGGTGGACCTACACACGGGGAACAAAAAGTGCATTACTTTCAGAAGTAGATCTTCAGGCAAGAAATGCCACTGATGCCAATGAACGTGTCTGGCAATAACTCTGGATGGAAACCTGGCCGAGGCTGACCCTGACGTTGAACCAGCCAGCAGCTTGTCATTGGTCCTTGATTTTCCTGCAAAAAAAAAAATTTGGAGCAGACTGGCTTTTGCCACTGTATCAGCTGAAATGTTTTGCTCTTCCCCTTTGTTTCCAGTTTTCTGTTGAATGGAAAAATATGTTTCATTTTAATATCTTTGCATTGCATCAGCCGCATGCAATAAATGGCACATATTTGTAAAGGTACCTAAATCTAAAGCCAGGCTTATGTTTCTAGAAGACAGGTGTCAGGGTCTGTTAGTGCATAGTAAATGTAAATTACAACAGCTTTTGTAGCTTGCGTCAACATTTTGAAAGCCTCAGTGTTTAGTTCAACAACATAGTGATATTTCTGGACTTGCTGCATTGCTTTTAAATACATGTGATGTGACTGGTGTATACCATGGGGTATACCATGCTCTCTGAACCCATCGTGTGGGGTCTGGAGAAGATATGGAGGAGGTGACCATGAGTCTGGGACCTTTGCATCAGCGTCCTCTGTGCTCTGCGAAGTTTAATTATCTTGGGTGTTGTGTTGCCTGGAAGCAGCATGACGGAGGAGGTGACCATGAGCCTGGGACCTTTGCACCAGCGTCCTCTGTGCTCTGCGAAGTTTAATTATCTTGGGTGTTGTGTTGCCTGGAAGCAGCATGAATCTGGCTCTAAGCTAGAGTCACTCTTCTGGACTCTTGATTTAGTAGAGTCTGTCAGAGAAAAGTGGTAATTGAAGCATTTTAAATACCATTTCCTATAAGAGTAAATACCTAAAGTACACAGGGAATTCAGAATTAAGTTCCCTTCAAATGAAGAGAAAATAAACAAATGAGTAAGCGTATGTTTTGATCATATGAAGAGATCCTTAATTTAAAGGAAGCTGTCAAGCAACAGTGAAGCAATTCACTCAAACACTCCTCAATAATCTATTACGTCAATTATCCTTAACCATCCCGCCTCTTTAGCTCCGCAGGGTTGACTAACAGTACTTTTAACCAGCACATCCAGCGCTTCGCAGTGAACAAAGGAAAGTGGACAGTTGGTGAATGCGATGAAGCTGAAGGCTACCCTGTAGTTGGGTACATCATACCAAAGCCAGTACTTGGGTTTATTACTTCAAATAAAAATACAGAGGAGAAGAATTACCTGAAGAAGAGTGCTCCTGACAAGTAAGAGTTACCCTATGAAACTGAAAAGAGAAACTTTAAACAGGAGGGTTCCCATGTCCCACTGGCTTCTGAGCACTGGATTTGAACCCTGTGTAAATGACTGATGCCCAGATGCATGTATTTTGGATAAAAATCAATCAGTGTCGTTTTATGGCAGCCCATGTTGCTGATGTGACCTGTAGTGGCTGGGAATCACCCTAAATGTTCACAGCAGCCTTACAACTGAAAGGTCGTGCTCAGCTATACCTCTGTAAATCTGGGTTGATGGTAACATCGTGGCTGCCGTGACCTCTGTAACTGGGAAAGGTTATGGCATTTGAGGATCTTTAGGATCGGTAGGAGGCTGAAGATGGCAAAGGCATTGACAATTTTTTCTTCACACACATATTCTTCAGTGTATTCTCTTTAATTAGGAAGTAATTGAGCAATTCTTTGTTGAGTTATCCTGCCACTTCATTAATCCAACAGTAGTTTTACAGGAAAACAATATGTCTGTTGGATCTTTTCAGTGTGTCTCAACCTACTAGACGTGGTTTGACTGATGATCACTTTAGTCACGATTCTGACGTGCTCCTTCGTTATAGTTCTAATTGTTTTTTAGAATGAATTGTAGTTAATTAGCAAGCTGCTTGCAGCTCATGGAGCTCATAGTAGTATCAACACTTGTTGTATAAGGTTGTGCAAATAACTGGAACTTTGCTTAACTAAAATAATGATTCGAACCATCAGAAAAAATACTTGACATAGCCAAAATATTTACATTTTCAACTAAAATAAGAACAAAAACCTGTAGTTTGACTAACCGTTTGACTTGTCATTAGACTTCCAGTGTAAAATACATGTTAGAAAAAGGGAATTGGAAATGCAGAGAGGCAGCGTGGTTGGATGATCCCTCTTTTGTCTACTGGGCCGAGTGGTACGGCACTTATCCTGAATGCAGGAAACCAGGTTTAAATCCCTCTGCTGTCTTAAAAGATTTGAATAGCTAGTACCCAGCTCAAAGGTTAATTACTAATTGCTGGTTATTTGCTATATTTAGTATCCTTCATACTCTTTTTTACTTGCTGAGATCTGTATCAGAGTACAAGTTAATTACTGTGTATTTTTTTCATGCTTTTTAAGCACCATCTTTGCTTCATTCTCTGAGATTTCAGAACCACGTTTTGTAAGACGCTGCTTTTATCATCTTGTTTGCAAAAGCATAGCAATATTAAGCAGGCTTTCTCATGCTATAAGTCAGTGTAGATTCCTTGCCATTGGTAAAAACAGACTGAGTAACAGAAGTTGAATATTCTGTCTTGTTATGATATAGGAGTGAAGGTGCTTCACACTCCTATGAGTGCAAGAGGTCCGTCTTAGATCTCCCTTTTAAAATCTGAACTTTTGCACTGCTTAGAAAAGATGTTTTTCAGAGTACTTGGCGATCAGAAGGAATACTGTAGTGGAGGTGGATCGGTTTTGGTTCAGGTTTGTGAAAGCTGCAGTTTGCTTATCTCGTATCATTGCTTCTGTACTCTCGGTTTTTCTCCAGTTCTTGAATAATATGTTTTTCTTTAGTGAATAGTGAAAAGTGTCACGAGGAATTTCATTACTGGCTGGAATGGTTTAAAAAGCTTGCTGCTGCATGAAGAAGCCCGATTTACATATTACATGTTTAAAAGATTTACAATATGTCTCACATGCCTGTATAGAAAGATGGAGCTTTCATTATAGGTTTAATGTCACCGCGATACAAGGATTAATACTCTTTCCTCCGCCTCGGTCTGCGCGGCTGGTCACAAGTGACTGGTGTGTTCCTGGTTGACTAAGTAGTAGGGGTGTTTTCATATTCAAGGAGATGCATTTTTGAATAATTAAAGCAAGCTTTTACATCGCTCTGAGGAGAGATCCACAGACAGCATTCCTAGAGAAAGATCAAGGACTGGAGCATCTTTCCAGACTTCTGGTTATTTTCTGTTGGGCACTGGGGAAGGAGGGAGGGGATTGTTGACTTTAATTGCGAAGGTTAAGCGCTTTGTATCGAAAAGCCGAACCGGAGGAAGGCTCGAAGGGCCAAATTCTGCCTTCGGTAGCCATGTTGCAGCCTCGGCACGGTCGCCGTTGCAGGCTGTTCCATGCTCTAATAGACAGGGATATTTCACCCTTAGGAAGTGTCTCCTCACCAGCGTGTGATGCAGAACACGAGCTAATGGAAGATGCGGCTCAAGTGCTACATGATAATTGGGCACTTGGGGATGTGCCGTGACATGTTGGGCAAATGTTTTCTGCAAGGTCCCGCTGTAGCACAGGTGGGAATTTCTAATGGTCCGTTGAACGCTGCGCACATGTTTCCTCTGTGCTGAGACATGGTTATTTCTCAGCTGGTTTCACAGAGAGCTCAGTGTGGCTGGGGGCAGGATCCGCTTCGAGAGACGCGAGCTGCATCCCTGGGTGCTGGAGGATGGGGGGTTGGACCAGGGGGCTGTCAGAACAAAAAGTGATTAACTGCTGGCCAAAACTGGGCCCTCTTGAAGGTGTAAACCCTTCTGGTTCATTTTAAGGAGTCCGTGGAGTTCTTTGAATAAATGGAAACAGCTTTTTTCACACTTTCCTTATCTGGGGCTGGGGGAGCACGCTGTCAGCTCCAAGAAGGTGCAGGACTGTGTCCTTTCCTGGTTGTGCTCGATGGCATTTTCTTCCTTTAGCTTTGCCTTTTGCCTGTCTTTTTTTTTCTTCAGGTCTGTGATGAGATGAGAGGGGGGAAAAAGCATTATAGACTGTTTCTGAGATTTTAATACTTCTTTGTTTTAAGATGGCATGGGATTATTGGCTGGTAACTTGTATGAAGCTTCTCAGTGATCTAAGATTTGATTTTCAATAACTTGCTGTTATGTTTGTTTCTTAAGAAATAAGATCTCCAACATTACAATAAATGTTATCTGAAATTTAGCATTCTAGGACACCGAAGTGATAATTTGTGTTAAATATGTAGATGGATATAGTATGGATAGCAGTAAACTCCCACATGTATTTACAAACACACAAACTATAGATTTAAATATAACTTGAATTGACTTATGTAAGTAATTTTAAAAGTTACTATGGAAAGAAAATATTCATCTTAAATATGTTTACATTCATGTTACAGTTCTCTTAGTTAAGAGGAAGCTGTGTTTTTCTGCAAATATTTGCTTTTAGAGCTTTTGTTGTCCAAAACTCAATTTTTTTTTCCCCTGAGGATGTTAAGCCCTTTCTTTCACGAAGCCAGTGAACAGTTCCATTAATGTAAGCAGGATCAGAGCTCACTGGGTATTCTTATTGCTGAACTAATAAATATATGGGAAAATAAATAGTTGTGATGCAAGCGGTAAAATTGCCTTATACACCAGAAGATGAGATTTAGCACAAATAAAGTGGATGTTTGCCCCACATCCGAACAGCATTCAAACTCACTGTTTTGACTGCTTGATTTCATATCTGTGCTCACTGCAAGATGGAAAGGGTTTTCATTTCAAAACTGAAGTCAATAATTGTGGAGGTTATCATTTTCATGCTCAGAAATTCATGTCATTTTCATAAATCATTCATTTCATTTCATAAATCATGCTTTACAGCTGCAGAATGGAAACTTATTGCTGGACATTGATGAAAATCTTGTTTCAGTCACTCAGGTAAGGTTGTGACACTAAAAATGTTTTAAGGAAATATAGATGAAATCATCTATAGGAATAGTGCAATTTGAAAATGTTCGGCTTGGGATTAACTTCACTGGAACGTAGCTAATATCAGATGTGAATAATTTAAAAAAGCGTAATGGGTGAAATCAGTTCTGTAGTGACAGTGAAATTACAAAAATAAAAGATAACTATTTGCTGTCCAGAATCTCATATGCTGCAAGTGGATAAAACTAAGTCTATGTTAGAGAAGTTGCATTCATTTATTCAGGCTGAGAATGGGGTTGTAGAAATAAGCTAGAAATAAGCTAGAGCTGGACCATTTGGGACTTTAAAATCCCACCTCCAAGTGTTGCTGTTTAAGACTGTCTCTAGTAAGTAAACGGTGAAGTTGTGTTCCCACTAAATTTCTATTTACATCCTCTGACATAGTTCTATAGCTCCTGTTGCATATAAGGTTGCTATTCTGTGAGAAATAATTCTGCTGTAAATATATTCCTTTTCCTTGGGGAATATTGTGAATGAGGGTTTATTACAACAAATAGTGAAGTCGGCTTTCCTATCACTCTCTCCAGCTGCCTGTTTAGAAATCCATCCACAGAGTTTCTCTTAAGAGCTTTAACAGAATTATACCTGTGAAGAGTTTCCAAAGATCCATCACCTTGAAGCACTCTGAAAAGTATTATTATTCCCATTTTATGGGAGTATTGAAGCATAGACATCTGAGTTGCCATCTTTCAAATACATACCATATAATCCTGAGTTCAAAAGTATACTATCAATTTTCAGTGTTGATATGAAACATATAATATTTTTTCCACAAAAAATGTGTAGCTTTACAGACTCTTCCTCTTAGTCTGTGTAACCACATGTGCCCTGCCCTTTCATATCCCCTCTGGCTTGTTCTGCTTCCTCACCTGGGATGGAAGCACTGGGGGAGCCTTTGCTCATGGCCTCCTCGAAAGGACACATGCTATTTCTTTGCAAGCCAGAGAGGAGAAAACAGTGGAAAACTCACCAGTCATGAAGGAAAAGGGCAGATTTAGGGGTGGTGCTGAACAAGCAATTTGGAGAGATGAGAAGAAAGTGGCTCTTTCAGTAATTTGGTGTCATGTGGCATCTCTTGAGTCAGTAGTGCCTACAGGAGGCTTGAAGGGATTTCCAAATTAGTGCTGCTGTTGTCATTATTCCAACTTTTCTGGGCATTTTAACAATACTTGTCCAGTGTGTTTGCACACACTGCGGAAGTGAATTATGGATGCTTTTTTTTGCTGAAGCTACTTCTAGCAGTGTTTTAGTAATGTACACTAGAATCAGTGTACCCTGAAGAAAACATGGATTTTCTTCTTTCTTTCTTCTTCCATTTCCACGCAGATAATTAGAGGGATATTTAAGGCCATAAGAAGAAAATATATTGTCATATCACAAAAGCGATGTGATCTATTTAATATCAGACATGATGTGTGGAAATGCGAAATAATTCATCCCTAGGTACATCATTAGACATAAAGCTGAGAATCATCCAAGCTACTAGACAAATTCCAGGTCTAAATGATTGTAGCATTGCTTTTGAATATGGGAGTAGAGATTGGATTGCAAAAAGGTATAAACCTTTGAAATTATTGTATTTTGAATGATAGTCTTATTTCTTAAAGGATCACTTACAATAGAAGGTTGGGGGGAAAAAAAATCTTAGGGCAATCTTGCTGCTTTGTTAGGTTGTAAAGACTGACCAGCCGGTATGGTTCATGTCCAAAGCGCTATGTGTTGGCGGGTCAAGACTCAACTGAATTTCAAGCCTATATGTGTGATAGAAGGCTGCACGGTTTATTTGTCTAAGCTGGGGAGGAGATTCAATGAACTGAATGAAGATTTGTCTTAAATCTCATTCATACCAAGAAATCTCCCCTCCCACGTGTGTGGGTCTGACTGAGTATTATCCAGAGAAGAAAGCAAGCCAGTAAGCAGAAGAGAGGTAATGGAGAAGGAGTAATTCTTGGGTTCTCATCACAGCTTTCCAGAATAGTCACCCTGGTAAGGATAGTGGGTGGATTTTAGGCTTCCTGCAGAGCTATAAGGGATCCGTGCTTTACTCTCCAGATGAACTGATTTGCAGATGCAGATAGGTGAAAGAAAGTCATTTTACTCCTGAACATGTGAAGGAGCTTTGATTATGCAGCCATTCAAGGTGCTCCTTCTTATGAAAGTGCTTTTTCCCTTCTGGTGCAGTTGAGTGAGACCTGTATGGGTGACCTGTTTTGAGATCAAACTGAAGGACACCCTGAGAAAACATTTCTAGCATGATTTAAATGTAGAGCTACAAACTTATAATAACCCAGTTGTGCATCCTCCTTCAAGTCCACTTATCCAGGTCACACCTGTCCCATGGGCAAGGGGAAATCAGGCAGCACTTTAAAAGCCCTTCCCTTCTGTATCCTTCTGTCATTTCCACAGTCTGCTGCTGTGTTTTAAGACCTTGAAATGGGGGTTTAGAAAAGGAGCCAGGGAAAAGGACTGGCCATAAATCATGCTTGGTGCTCACTGATGTTATGGGCAGAGCAGTAATGCATCCAGTCCCATTCTGGGTAGTTTTTTCATGCTTTATTCATTTTTTTATGGTGGAGAATTCCCTAAAGAATCATTTTATAGGATCAGCTGCCAGCTATTTGTGTCCATCAGTAATAACAAAATCCCACAGCTTGAACCCATGTGCTTCCTCCGTATGGGACTTGACATTTGAAGCGTACATGGCTTTTGGGGGATTTGTATTGCTAGCTGTTACTAGTTAACTTTACAAGTTGTAACTAGTTAACTCACACTTTCTTCTCCTCAAAAGATAAATGAAATTTTTTTTCTTCTCTCTTTACAGGCTGTTACCCAACTAGAGCTTTTTGGGGACATGTCCACTCCTCCTGATGTAACCTCTCCCCCAGTGAGTATCCAGGGAAACTGAACTGTGTGTTTTTCTACATGCTATTTTCAGCGCATTTATTGAGCACATTTACAATTCAGGTCATCAGCCATTCCGGTAGGGAGGATTTCAAAGTTGTTTTTATGTTGTGAGAAAATAAAAGTGAAGCAAATTGAATGTAGAGTCACTGCTTCATGATGATGTGCAAAAATATCTTCAATTTTTATTTTTCTGATATAGAGCTAGGTGTCACATAAGATATAACCTGAGCTGCAGATCTCCTCCCCTGGTGTTTATCAGAGGTGCATGCTTCACTGCACTCTGTCTCTCCACTGCACTGCAGGAAGATCCAGTTACAGCCGTATATATCATGTCTGCTTGGTTCCACCAAGCACATATCCCAGAACTGCCGTTAAAGGAAGGAAGACAAAACAGGAGAGAGAGAGAGCTGAATGTGTTCCAAGGGCAAAGAAAATTTTCTCAACACGCTTTTCTGCATCATAAAATGAAAAAACCAATCGTTTTCCTGTAAAGTTTTTGAACCTTACTTTAAGCTGTAGGGGAGAATGAGTATACTGGGAAAATTGAGGTGCTGTGAAGTCATCAGCCTCAGATCTCCAGGATATTCTGGAGCATGTCTGGGACTAGATGTTCAAAGTCCTGTCTCCTCATCCTAATCTTGCTCAATTAGATTGGATTTCTCCTTTAATGTAGACCTATGATTCTGGTCCTGTTGTTTAATTGGAAGCAAGATGTATTCACTTTTCCATAAATCCTGCAGATATTTAATTTGCCTTTACTGTTTCTTACATTAATGCCTTGGTCTTCTGCCTCTACTGATTATCACCTAACACCTAGAATCACAAGTCTGTATGTTCTGGAGAAAGAAATGATGTCAATATTTTGCATGTCATGTATTCCAGGCAAATTTTATTTTTATTTTTCCCTCTGGTACAAAGTCTCTCATTTTCTTTCTTTTTCTCCTGTCTCCAGCAAATTCTAATACTGTTATTTCTATTGCTTCTTTCCTTCTACGTCTTTCCATTCTTTTTTCTTTCTCCCCTCCAAACCTGTATTTTTTGAGTTACGGATGATGTGACAGCAAAGTACGTGCTGCAGAAGCTGCAGCTGATATGTCATCGTTGTCTTTTATTCCCGTTTTCTTGCAGACTCCTGCTACTCCAGGTGATGCCTTTATCCCATCTTCATCCCAGTCACTTCCTGCTAGTACAGACATGTTTGGTTCTGTACCTTTCAGCACTGCTGCCGTACCCTCAGGTAAGAAATCGGGGGAAATATGAGCTTGACTCAAATTTGGTGATCAGTTCTCAACACTGGTTTGCATTTCAGTCCTCAGGGTGTTAATTTAGTGTAGTGGAAGTGGGGAAGGATTTTGAGGACAGTGCTGCAGGGCAAGGCAAAACAAGTCTTTAACAAGCTGGGAGTACATTATTTTGAATTTACCCACATTTTTTAGAACAAAAGCCAAAAAAGTCACTGGGAGTTCAACCATAGTTCAGCCATCTGGATAACATACCTTCTAGGTACAGGAGCAAGAGGGAAAAAAGCATTTAGTTTAGCTTTTCTTTCTTTGCGGTAGCAATGAATATCCTGTGCTGTCTCCAGTAAATAGAGAATGAGACATGGAGAATTTGATTGCATTTCAAAGGTATTCCACTTAGTCAAATCCTTATACTTCCTTTAGACTTTTCTGTGTTCCTCAAAGTGCTCAAAATTCAAAAGCTGTGTAGCATTCTGCAGACATGCAAGGCATGTGGTTTTGACTGCTGATCTCTCCCTGGGATACTCGGAGCACTGCCAAGAGCAGCGCTCTCAGCTCCACTTAGGGGGAAAAAAAAAAGGAGGAGGAGTGCCCTGAATCATTCAACAGTGACTTTCTAATTGGTTAACTCCTTCTCTGATGGGCTGCATTGCAGCATCAGATTAGCCACGGCATCTCAGAAAGGTTACACTGATGGTGAAGTGTTTGGGGATAATGTCAGATGAAAACCCTCGCTGCTTGGATGAGGTTACAGAGGGGGCAAGATAAAAGGACATCTGGAGAATCCATCATAGCCATCTATTGAAATAGATATATATCTAAGTTACTGTTCTTTCATCACTCATTAATTTAGTCTTTCAAAGTTCTGTTTCTATTTTATTTTTATTTTGGGCTTTTCCCTTTACGATTTTGCAGCCACCCTTGATTTAGCATTACAAAACAGCCTAGAAATAAAGCAAAGGGGAAAAGGCACGGAAGGACTTAGAAAAACACTCGGGTTAGAAACAGGAGTTTTAAAGCTATGACAGTATCAGAAATAAAAGAGGGGTTGCGTATTGTGAAGTATTAGCAGTAAATCATTAATTTAAATGTGAAACAGCATATCTATAAAGCATAATACTTCTATCAGTGGAACATAATTGTATTACATGGTTTAATTTGTAACATTTTTTACAGTAGTTTTAGTTTCAGATTTTTTTTTTTTCATTGTAAATAGCAAAGCACCTGATCATATAAGTTCTATACAGTCAAACTCTTGGTAGCATGAAAAAAGGGTTCAGGACAGGAAGCAATTATAATTTTAGTTTTAATCTTTAATTTCCTCCCCAACTAGAGAGGTTTTATGCTAGCATAATACGTGAAGCACTTTGTTGTTATGAGGTATGTAGTACAGGAGAAGCTCAGGACCTTTTTGTTGTTCTCAAGTAACAGGGTAATAACCAAATGTGGGGGGTTTTAATCTGAATTCATCTGGGCTCTGTCTTTTTATTATGCAGTTTGAGACACTTGCTTTGCTCTTCCGTGTCCCAACAGTTTGAACTGTGACTGTGTCAGAAGAGATGGCACAGAGTCTTTCTCTTGCAAGAAGGTCGCACTGTTAGTTAGAGGGCCCTTGCGCTATTATCTAACATACATGAAGGTGCTCGTCTGTAACTTCGAACCAGTTTTGTCGCTATGCCATTGGCAGGAGTTGGCTGGTGTTCGAGGCACTCTCCCCAACAAAGAACAAAAGCAAAAAGGATGAGGAACTGCAGCAAAGCTACGCAGAGGGGCAGGAGTCCTGGGCATCCTCTTCCCTCCCTCTGCTTGCTCCGGCAGCTCATTTTTTAGCTGCATATGGGCTGCTCTGAAAAGATGAACTCCATCCCAGCCTGACCCAGTGCATCATGTTCAGTCCCAGAGATCCCTGCCCCGAGAGGAATGGGACAGGCGGAGGATGGGGGGAATCAGGGTAGCAAGAAGAGCCTGCAGAGCTCAGTGGTGAGGAGCAGGGTTGTGCTGCAAGGGAGTGACTTTAGGGAATGTTTTGGAGCTCCTGTGGTTCTGGTAAGTGGTTTGACCAAACTGATCCCAGCTGTGCTTTGACAGAGCCCCAGGGAAGGGAGCTGCCAGATGGCCGGCTGCCAACAAGGTCCATGCACACAGGTCTTCACAGACCCAAGGGGGTACTCACTGAGGAAGAGAAGAACTTTTTTGTTCAGATGAGGGGAAGGATTATTGCCAATATGCATCTATTTGTGGTTTTGTATACAAGTATTTGTTCAGTGATGTGAATTCAACCATGTCTTTCAGTTTTCTTTTTAAGTGTGCTGAAGCTTTGGGAACACTAATGCAGCCTGCATGTTTCTGATTTATTGTGTAGCTTTTTCTGCATGCTCTTGACAGTAGTGTTAAAATCTTTCATCTTTTTTTTCCCCCCCCTTGCTGTCTTTATTCTTTGAAGGTTATGTTGCCATGGGAGCTGTTCTGCCCTCATTCTGGGGACAGCAACCACTTGTTCAACAGCAGTTGGCCATGGGTGCTCAGCCTCCAGTTGCTCAGGTGATGCAGGGAGGACAGCCGATAGCATGGGGCCAACCTGGTATTTTTCCTCCTACTCAGCAACCGTGGCCATCTGTAGCTGGTCAGTTCCAACCAACTGCCTTCATGCCAACACAAACTGTTTTGCCTTTACAAGCAGCCATGTTTCAAGGTACCATTGCTCCTATAGCTACTGTTCCACCCACAAGTGATTCCAACAGATCGAGTCCACAGACAGACAGGCCCAGACAGAAAATGGGAAAAGAAATATTTAAAGATTTCCAGATGGCTCAGCCTCCACCAGTGCCATCAAGAAAACCAGATCAGCCTTCCCTCAGTTGTACCTCAGAGGCCTTCTCAAGTTACTTTAACAAAGTTGGGATGGCACAGGAAGCAGATGATTGTGATGACTTTGACATCTCTCAGTTAAATTTGACTCCTGTGACTTCCACGACACCATCTACAAATTCACGTGAGTATTTATATGCTTTCAGCCATATCTTTCCTCAGACATGACGGCTCCTCAAAGCATTTTTTTTTTTTCATACAGTAAATTGCAACACAGGTATGGACTGAGAATCTTTATGCATGGTCTAGCATATTAAATGTGTTCCAGCCATAAGGAAAACCTTAAAGGGGAAGCCTTATTGCAGCCTTTTGGTACTTAAAGGGGGCTTTTAAGAAAGATGGGGACAAACTTTTTAGCGGGGCCTGTTGTGACAGGACAAGGGGGAATGGTTTTAAACTGAAAGAGGGTAGATTTATACTAGATATAAGGAAGAAATGTTTTACAATGAGGGTGGTGAAACACTGGCCCAGGTTGCCCAGAGAGGTGGTAGATGCCCCATCCCTGGAAACGTTCAAGGTCGGGTTGGACGGGGCTCTGAGCAACCTCATCTAATTGAAGATGATCCCTTGCCATGGCAGGGGGGTTGGACTAGATGACCTTTAAAGGTCCCTTCCAACCCAAACTATTCTATGATTCTATTCTATGATTCTACGAAAGGTATCAGAGAGAAATTTCAGAGACCATTGAAATCAACAGCCCTGATGGCTGCAGTCTGAAATTTAATTTCTAAGAAGACAGTAATATATGTTATGTGCTAGGGACATGCAAGCTGGTTGGAAAATGCCCATAACATTCAACCTTAACAAATGGTTTCACTTATGTCCCATTCAAACTATACTTTGCAGAAATTAGGGGATCGGTATTTATTTTAATAGCTTGATGTATTGGACATGTGAGGAAATTCATTGAAGAGCTGTAAAATAAGCTTATCGTGTTTGTAGTGTGGAGATGGGGGATTTTGCAGATTGCTGAAAAGAGGAATTCATGAGACACAGATTTACCAGGGGCCAGCTGTTTCACTTACCTGCCATAGGGCAGGCAACTCATGCATTCTTAATGTAATGTAGTGGCGTCTCCCTGGTTCCTAAAGACATACGCCAGATGCAGCCAAACTCAATTTGGAAACTGCTGAATGAAATCAAATATATGGAATTGATAATGACTACTGTGTTCAAATTTACCTCTTACAGCTCCTCATCAGAAAATAATTTTCAGGGGTAGTAAAAGTTGAGGGCTCTAAAGCATGAGCAAATTTTGTGCTGCTGTGTCTTTCTGAACAAATTAACAGATATATGTTCTGTTGCTGTTACCTTAATCTTTGTTTAGCTCCAACCCCTGCACCCAGACAGAGTTCTCCATCAAAATCATCAGCATCTCATACCAGTGATCCTGCTGCAGATGACCTCTTTGAAGAGGGGTTTGAAAGCCCAAGCAAAAGTGAGGAGCAAGAGGCTGTGAGTAGCAACAAGGTTTCTAAATACTGAGTAGCTCTTTTTAGCTAGAAAAGACAGAAGTTGCTTAAATGTTGTTTGGCAGTGTCAAAAATAACTATTCTAACAGGGCTGGGTGGTATTTAGGGGGGAGCTGCAGACAGAATTCACTTCCTGCTTTGGTTTTGTTAGCTAATAGCATGACATTTCTGTTGATAAGCACTGATATTGCATACAAGGAACCAAACTGGTAGCTCATATGTAAGGTTATATACGTTAGTTGTATCCAATGTCCTTTTTATCATACCAGCATTCACTTACTGATGGTAAGGAGGTGCAAGGTAA
This sequence comes from Fulmarus glacialis, assembly GCF_000690835.1. NCBI lineage: Eukaryota > Metazoa > Chordata > Aves > Procellariiformes > Procellariidae > Fulmarus > Fulmarus glacialis. The sequence continues at coordinate 143,078 of NW_009224853.1, forward strand.
AACAACATACATGCTGAGGCTGCAGAAAGAGATGTGAGAGTTTGTGTTAAAAGATGATGGTTGATGTTGTCTTGCACATTCTTGCATCCCAGTTGCTTGCCTAGTTACATTCCTCGATATTCTGGCCCTCAGTATGTGATTTCTTTGCCTTAGACTTAGTGGACCAAAGCAAGAAATGTTATCCAAGCAATGACTTTAAATCACAAGGTATCTTAGGCAGATAAGAGCCTAAGTGAGCCAAAGGCAAGAGGGAGTCTGTACAAAAAAAGGACTCAAAGGTACAAAGTAACACAAACTTGGACTCTTTCTGATTCACATAGATTCACTGGCTCTCAGGGCCTTTTGCAGTTCTGGTTGGTCTGATCTAGTACCTTCTGAAGTCTGTGGCAGCTCCTGCATGGGCTCCAGCAGGTACTGGTGAGGTCCTCTCCTGCCTGCATCAGCCATAGGAAATCATCATGGCTTTTGAGACCGTATCAACGGTGAGGTCTCACTTTCTGGTTTTCATGAGATAGGATGTACTTGCTATGCCCACAGCATGAAAATAACCTCATGTTGACTTTTCACTTTCTTATTGTTGAGAAAAAAAGGTGTTATGTTCTTGTATTCTAGCCTGATGGGTCTCAGGCCTCATCCAACAGTGATCCATTTGGTGAGCCAACTGGTGATACTATAAGTCCACAGGTCGGTAGCTAGATAGCGCAGGTTGGGGTAGGTATCTGTCCTTTTTTTTCTCTACACCTTGAGGTGCTCACTTATTCTTCCACCAGTGCCTACCATTGCTTTCATGGATGCATGGTTTGTTTCTCCTTTTCATCTCTTCCGTTTTTCCTCTCCATTATCCTCAGTGTATTCCTCATGCTCAGTGGTTTGCATGGCTTTTGCCATTCACTAAGTGTTGCAACTTATGCAAATATGTGTGTTTCAGCTGCCTGCATGCTTTAAAGAAATGTAGACTTATTTTCGTGTTCAGATTCTAAGGGGAAATAGGGAAACGGAGCCATTACTAACAATGTATTAGGCAGAACATTTTTTTGTTATCAAATCCACTCTGGCCTTCAGGCAGATGTAACATATTAAGTGGAATAAGACATCTTACCCATAGACATAACAAACATTAAATAAAATTATGTAATGATACATGAACACCTCTATCCTAAATCAATGTGATAATCAGTAGAAGCAGCACATTTTTTATCTGCATGTAAAAAATACTGAAATGGGTTTGTGTATTTTTATCTCCCAACTGCAAATTAAAAACATCTGAAAATTATGATCATTCATATTACCATTGGCACGCTGATGTTTTAAAAATTATTCATCAAATGTAAGTCATTTAAATCCAGACAGACGGGAAAGATGATCTTTTCATCTTTTGTGTTACAGAACATGCTAGAAAATGTGGCTGCCAGTGAATGTTCTGTGATTTGTTTTAATACGGTATATATGTTTTACCAAAAAGACAGTAAAGCTACAAAGTTTTATGAGTGCTAAGCATTGTTATTCCATCCAAATTCTCTCTAGTGTTACTATTTGAAGGATATGTTTCATTATCTTCTCCCTGTCTGCCATTCATGTTTTGTATTACCCAAATAAGTGATCTGATACTGCTTCTGTGCTTCAGCACAGAGTTCCTGGAGCAAATCCATAACAATGGTAGAACCCTTTTTATTTTTGTACAGAAATTGCACTGTTTACCAGTGACTTATCCACCCTGAGCCAAAGTAATTTGGTTTCAACTCAAAATTAATAGTTTTATTAGGAGTCAGTTTACTTTGTACATTAAATATGCTTAAAAAAATCTTACAGTAACTTAGCTTTGATCCGCTTGGGAGTAATAAGATTATCTCTTAATGATATGTGGTGCCGTGAGAAGGCATCTCCCCCTTCTTTAGCTTCACCAGCGTAATGCTCAGCTCTTGGGGACTAAAGCAAAAGTAGCATTAAGCTTTGTGTCTCATTGAGTCTAAAAATGACTGTGTAAGGATAGAGTCAAGCTGGGATGAGCTGCTCTAGCAAGAGCTTCCGTTGGTTATTGTACTCCAGGGAGAACTGCTTCTGCAGATGGATGGTGCCACATAGTAATTTGGCTTTGCCTTTGCCTGACCTCGGCCAGCACTGACATAGCTGGCTGTCCCAGCTTCAGACCATTTCAGGAGTTCTTTCCTAGATCAAGAAAGAGAATTTGACCTTTATCTGAGTCCCACACTCTGCAAACCCATATACATTTGTTCATTGCGGTTTATCCTAGTCAGGGTAATTCTGAAATTCATCACGGGGGGAATAATGATAAAACCTCTTTCTAATTTTCTGACTGTCACAAAGATAGTTAGCATCATTTGTAAACTAGCGTCACACACGTTTACCTACCAGGAGTTCTGGAGAGAACTTGAAACAGTAGTAAGTCTGTTAATGCATATTATTGTGTCAAGTCAAGTCAAGTGAGGGACTCCCTTTGTTCTGCTTTTATATAACGCTTAGTAAAATACATTCTTTTACCTGTCAAGGGTCTCTGGGAGCTACAAGAACAGTATATAACAGTGATTCCATATGTTTTTTCTGTATTTTTTTATAATCCTTGTAGAGTCTTGCATAAAATACGTATAATTCTCAGAAATACATTCTGGGAAATGTTAAATAATGTTACTGATTATTGTATTATAGTAATTCCTAAAAGCTGTAGGCAGGAACAGGAAGCTGAACAAAAAGAGAGCCTCTATCCAGTGAAGTTACGCTAATATCATTGTGCCTCTCTGCAGTGCCATTCAGCAGCAGTCCATAGGAAATCCACTTGCTCAAACCAGCCCGTCTAATTCTGAAGCCTAGTATCGTCAGAGCAACAGAAAGTCTAATCTCCATGGAAAATTATCAATTCAGGACTTACTACTGTGTTGTGTATTGAGCTCCGCATTTGGAGAGAAACTTAATGGGGAGAAACATGTAGTACAAAAGAATCACAGTCTGCATAAAAGCCACTTTTGTGTGTTAGATGGGAGATTACTTCGCTCTTTAGAACATGGTTCTTCACACCAAGAACAGCACAGTATACAACTCAGATGAATGGACCTCTCGGGAGCATGACATAGTATTGTGTTCAGAAATTTCAAATGTATCTGTTCCCAGCATCTCTATGAAATCAGCTATGCCCACATAATATCTTTATTTACCTTGTCTTGATGTATTCGGAATATTCACCTGCCTGGTATTTTGTTCTCTGATCTTTCAAGGTACCTTAGCAATTTGGTTTCTTGGTTCCTTCTGATACTCTATATTCTCATTTAGAAATAGTTAGGCATCTTTCAGTTACTATCTTGATTTCTCTGTTTTTCCTCTCTTCCTTTTGCGATCTTCAACTTAAGCTCTCAAAATCCTCATCCTACTGGTAGCCGTTCTTATAAGTCACTCTTCTACAAATAGGTATGGGTTCTTAGTAGGTAAATGTGACATTTTATGGATATGTGACATTTTATGGATAACTTACATTTTTGTCCCTTTATGGCTGGAGGTAAGAAGCAGACAGGCCTAACTTTCACAGGTGAAATAAAATCAACTACTTGCAGAGCTGTTCATAGCAAGATTTGTATTTGGTTGTTTTCGCTTTATTCATGAGCGGCATTGAGGATGGATAGTGATTTTCCAGAAGGGGTGAGGAGAACATTGAATAGTAAGACTGCCATCCTCCGCTGACTTAACGTTTAATCCCTACTGCTGTCTTTAGATTGTGTGTGGGATAACTATGGTGAAAGGAGAGAGAGGGGAAGAACGGTATTTAGCTGTAATTCTACCGAATGTGTTAAACATTTCTTATTATTGACGTTTTCGATAAAAGCAAGAAATTTGAACAGAGGAGTTTTCACTTGGTCATCCTCTTTGCGTCAGTGCACCCAATCAGCCTGAGCTACAGGGTGTTAGGTGCAGACCCTGCCAGTGTGGATATTTCTGTTCTTGGGGGTATTTCAGTCTCAGCCCCAACTGAGCCTAAGAGTGCCATGACACTAGAAAGCACTGAAGCTATACAATTGAAAGCTTAGCAAAGGCTGAAAAAAAAGGCTAAAAAAGAAAGGGGAGCCTTCAAGCATGATAAGAAAAGGGAAGGAGAGGAGCAAACTTTGACTCTCTGATGTCAGGCTTCTTTGGATACCTGTGGTTATGTTGGCTGGCATCTCCTAACAAAGCATCCTGATTGTGGAAGGAATAAATTGTGCCTGAATACAGGGATCGGATATCACAAATGTGGTCTAACCCTGTATGAACGACATGAAGTGGTCCTTGAAGGCAAATTAGCAACAGGTTGAAACTTCTGAAAGAGAATAAAGGAATATTTGATACCACAATTATTGCAATGAAAGTCATTTTAAGTGCTGGAACAAATGCAGCTCTATTGATATGCTGCCCAGTTCAAAACTTGCACTGGCAGTTGTTCATGAGAGATTCTCAGGAAACCTTCAAAACATTTGTGGCTAGAGCGCATCTTCCTCAAAAAGTTGTTTAGTTGTTCTGTGAAATGTGTGCAGACAATTATGAGCCCTCAAAATATGTCACACCCTTCATGATGCTATCAGCACTGTCAGGAGAGCAACAGTTCATTAGAATATTTGTCTATCAGCTTTTGGTAGTACTTTGGTGGCCTGCTGCCATCATCCATCTTTAAGCGAGTGCCATTCTTAGTGATAAATGTTCCTAATAATCTTAGTCAGCTCCAGGATGGACTACTATAACTCTTTATTTCAGCTGTTATTAGGAAGTTGAAAGAAAATAGCAACTTACGGACAAAGCGTTGGCTTATCTGGGAGCTTAGTGAGCCTCCGGAGGGCATATTAAGCTGGTTCTGCATCGTCCTCTTCCTTTCTGCTCCCTTTCTATTGCACTGGGAATCTGGGCTCAAAATATGAAAGGCTGTATTTGCAGGATCTGTTACCATCTTTTATCCAGCTCAGTAGGAACTGAATAGAGTCCAAAGAGAAATTCATAATGATTATAGGTGACCTATTCTTACTGTAGGCTCTAGAGCTATCATTCTCAAACTAAAGACACAGCACCAAGCAGGGTTGTGAACCTGAGAGAGAAGTAGATAGTGTTGTGCATTTGGAAAGGGATCACAGCTTGGGAAGTACTGCTTCATTCCAGAGAAATCCTGAAATTGTCATTTCAGGCCCCGTGCTCATTTGTTCATCATTGTATTTCCCAGGGAATCTGAAGGGATAAGACCCAGAGAAATCCAGGCTGCTCTGTGAACAGAGGCATCCTACAGATTTGCCTTCCTCTCCTCTGCTACAACCCCCTTCGAGCTATCCGTTTTAATACGACCAGCTCATACACAGGTTTCTCACCTCTTCCTATGTCTCCAAGCCCACTTGAAGTAGCTAGGTACCCTTCCATTTCTCCAACTTCTTCCTCTAAACAAGAGACAACATACTGTGTAGCTTGTCTAGAGCCGTGTACTTGCTGATTGGCAATCCAGCAATTCAATTAGGGGACGAGCTCTCGTAGCTTTCTCTGTAATGAGGTCATTTAAAAGTTCCCTGTCTTCTGCACAACAACTGATTTAAAAAAGGCACTTGCGATAATTTAGTATCTTTGAGACTTCTGAACAATTTGCTTCAAATTGGCCATCAGGTTCAAAAGTTATAAAGGAGAATTGACAGATACGTAGACAGAAAGTATAATTGCGTAGCTACTGTTTTGTTAGGAAAGGGGCCCAGAAATAGTAAGTGTGTTTCCTTGCTGCAGTTCATTATTATACCAGGACCAAGACGAAGCAGGGTTCATCTTTCTGAGTAGTTCTTACTGCTTTTTCATTTTATGGATGTATAGCATCCACCTTGATACTAAAATGACAGAGACTTTTAAAATGCTAATGATAATTAAACTAGATATTTGAGACAGGAAATATTCCTAGGTAGGTTTATAGTAAGAATAGGGGCACTCTCCAGTCATAATCCCGAACGAGAAGGTTGCTATATTTATGCTGCTAATAGAGGCTAACTGTAATAAAAATAACCAAAGATAAGCCACTGGCTGTTAATGGGCCAATAGGAATTACTTGTCTTATCACCAAAGATATTTAATTTGAATTCCGCTTGCCAAGTTCACAATGTCCTATTTGATTGAGTCAGCATGCAATAGCGAAGACTCATTGCACTGCCGTTCCCTTCCCTTGCATCCCCAGCACAAGATTCTCATTTTGGCTGGAAGATTCTCATTCCAGCACACTTATTTCATGAAACTCTGTCATTTGAGCCTGCCCTTTCTGATCAGTCAGCCAGGATTAAAACCGATGCTGAGAATCTATTGTAAAGGGCAAAGAAATCTATGCGGGCCTCACCTCTACAATTCAGTACATCTTGCCTGAAGCTTTGCACATAGCAGGGTGCCTCGCAATGATGAAAGGACTGCCAATGTAAAAATAGTTTCTTCCTAACCAAGTCCCATGTTATGTTTTGTGAGTGAGCTCACCTACACCAGCCCAAGTAGATGCTGAATCTTTCAAGAGATGTTCTCCAGTGATTAGTTCTGCTGGAGAGCAGATGTTAATATCTTTAAATTGGATGCCAATTTACTTCTAGTATTTACATAATGTTATTCAAAACCATTAGCAACCTTGTTACCTCATGCAGTAGAGTACTATACCAGAAATACTTAGTGTTTGCTACAGTCTTGTTTATTGTGCGAAATGTTCCTTAAAATGGGAAGAATAAACTGATTTTAAGCATGAAGTATCTCTGGTATATGTAAATTTTCCCTAAATACATAGGGAAAATTTTCTCTTTGGCAGTTTTTGCAATTAATTCCAAGAGAGTTCATAACTCAACGTTTACACAACATTCTTGTAGCTTCCTAAATATTTAGCTGTCTAACTTGAGGTATGTATATTTAGACATTTCTGGTCCCTTACTGCAACCTGTCACTTTGGTCAGATACCTGACTTGTGAATTCATATCCTCTTCCTGTTTTATCTCATTATTTAAAGGCTACTGTTCAATGTAAAGAGCCACATTAGTACGTGAGAATATAGCTAAACATTACTTTGATAGCAGCTTCCCAGCATAAAGGAAAACATTTACTTTTCAAACATCTGCCACAAACTGCATATCCCCAAAGTTGATAGAAGCCTTCAAGTAGGATTTAGCAGCAAAAAAAGGTGCTGCCAGTTGTCGTCTTGGTTTCTCCCTGTGGGTTGATGAAAGCACTTCAGAAGTGCTTCTGGGCCAATGCTACAGAAAGGAAAACACTTTAAGATTCAAGGTGTTCATGTGAATTGGAAGCTTTGTATGCTATTTTATTTGTTCCTCTTTTTTCTTCTGAACAAAGACCCATTCTTTCATTTCCTTCCCTCTGGATCTGTTCCTAATGCAGTGGTAGAAGTAGAAAGCAGAAAACATCGGTGAGATTATTCTGATGCTGTGAGAAGAGCTAGGCTCACCTGCCTTTTAATGACATTCCCCGTGACTTTTTGAGTGGCGTACGTAAAAAGAAGGGGGTTTATTTCTGCTTCCAAGACCCTCCAGAATAATGCTTGTGAAGCCCCTCCGCCTGGCATTGTGAGAGAAGCTATCCGTGAAGTCAACAGCACTCGACTCTCCTTTTGCCTCTTTTCTATCCCCTTCTGCTCTCTTTTGCTCTCTTGAGTATCATTATCAATACTTTACAGATACCATTTGCGACGTTGGGCTACAGGCAAGATGCACTGCTTGAATTATCTCAAAATATTAGAAAACAAATCTCAGTCATTGACAAAAAAATTTGGCTGAGAAGATTGCACGCAATTACTGCAATTAATTTCTCGTTTAGGCTTCTGAAGGGGGACATCAACTAAAAGGAGGACATAACAGCACATTTTTTAGTCAAAATGATCTGGTCTACTAGAAGAAAAATTATTCGAATCAGTGAGAAATGCAGGCCTTTGCCACCTAAAGTGTGTGTTCAGATAGATATAAATATATATAAATATATAAAAGAAATTTCTAATTCTAAAGGCTGCCTCATGCATTGTTGAAAGTGCTGATGACCGATCATGAACTCCTCCTCCTCTTCCATTGGTGTCAAGTTCAGTGACACCTTAGGACACCTGTTACTTAACTGCATCTGCATATCTTAAAGATATTTGAGGACAGCTCTAACAAGTACGCTTGACATTTTGAAAAGCTCTTTTTTTCTCCGAAGGCATTTGAAAAACTGACATCTTTTGTTCCAAAGGGATGCTCTCCCTCCCTCCCCTTTTCTTCTCCTCCTTCCTTTTCACTTCCCTTTGCAATCACCTTGGGTTCAGCAAATGCCTGAAGAATGGCCTGGTGTGTGTCAGGTTCCCACATTAATTAGTACAGATTTTCTCTGAACTAGCTGTGATAGATCATTCTGCCAGCTTCATGTCTGTGGTACATGAAAATTGGCATGGGTGGACTTAGCACACAGTATGTGAAATGCAGTTATTTACTTTCAGACATCTCTTCTGATTGCCTTCGGTTTTTCAAGGTCACAAAATATATTTGCTTCTTGCTGGGGATAATTTCAGCAGCCTTTATTTAATCATTCCAGAGGATTTCTCTCATCCTCCCGTAATGCTCGTAGTGTACTCAGGGCTTCATGTAGGTGGGAAACGGGGAAGCAGAGTCTTTGCAAGCTCCAGAAATGTAGCCATTGCAAGGAATAAGAGTCAAATTTTCTTGGCTCGTAGGAAGCAGGTCACATTTTGGAAGAAGCCTTGTTGTGTTGCTCCTCATTCAACGCGAGATGCACAGTGAGGCGGGACGGGGCACAGCCTGGAGCACTGGCCAGGCACCCATGAACACTGACTAAATGTAGCCCTAGGGATCCACCTTTAGCCTGTTTTTCTCATCAGCAGCATCATTTTTATAAGCAGTGATTAAAATCCTGTGCCATCCCCTGCCAGACATTTCTCTGCTCCGCAGTGCCCAGTGATTTGCCAGCCTTCAGAGTTTTTTTACTCAAAGTCAGCTTCTGCTGATGCTGCTGTAACATGAGTGGATTCTAACTTGGTTAAATTCAATGTCGTGCCATGGTATTTGAATATTTATCAAGCTGTGGAGAGTTAATGCAGTATGGCATTAATTAGCCTTTCTGCCTGTCTTGTTCTTTTTTTAGATGTCATTCTTAGTTTAATAAATTAGTTTCTGGAAATGAAGTAGAATGGATTCCAGGTTCCATGGATGGTTTGCTTCCCACTGCAGCCAGGATGAACATAGTATTAAAGCACAGGGTGTCAGCTATGAAGCAACACTGGAGAACATGGCAGCTTTTTTTCCCTCCACATCCAGGAAATTCCCAAGAAAGTATCTGTTAGCAAATTGACATGCTTTCCGCCCAGCTTTAATGATTGTACTAATAGTTATACAGACTCCTAATCAAACTGCATAGAGCTAGCTTTCCTCATTTTTCATGGGCAGCTCATATTGTTATTTTAAATCCCATCGCAGCTTCATTAGCTCAGCTTTCAGTGGCGGTTTCTGTTTGCAAGTGTTTTTCTCCAAGAGTTGTGTAAAACCCACAGCTATGTTCTGCCGTTGTGCTGCTGGGGGGTCTCCGCCTGGTACGAGTAACAGCAGTTTACGCCAGCTACGTTTCTGGCCTGTAAACTTCAAAACATCTAGTCATATAAATATCACTTCATTTCTTCATATGTCTATGCCCAGCAATACCTCCTGAGGATCAGTGCACGGCCAATGCTGGAAGAGGAAATTGATAGTAAGCATTCATTTTCTGACATAATGTCACATTTTCTTCACAATTCAACCGGGGTGCCGTGATCACTCAAGGCAGCACAGAAAACAAACACTTCCTTTGGGTTTTGACTCACGAGGTATTGCTGTTCTCAAGCAGATGTTCTAAAAATGTTCTAAAAACTGTCTGGAGACATCTCCGCTTATTTATCTTTGTTGTCCCCAGGAAGCAGAACCTCTCTACGCCCAGATCAACAGACCTAAGAAATAGCATTGTTACAGGCTTGTGGTGCTCCAAGACTCAAACAAAACCCAACAACGTGGCAGGCCTTTGGCTTTCATGCATTTTTCTGATTGATTTTGTCTGACACGGAGAGATGATTGCCCTCCTGGACTGGCTCTACGAGTGTTCCTGACATTTTTTTTTGGCAACCAATGGCAGATTCCTATGGCAGCACAAAATAAAAACTCTCCCTGCTTATCATACCACGAGTCCAGCCCCGTCCCCACAAGTCATGGGTGTCCAGACTAGGAAATCTTACTCCTCAGTCTTCTTTTAAACGTTTGTTATCTTCTGTATGCCACATATAAATAATGAGCATCTGAAATTTATTGAGTATTAGACATTCTTTTTCTTTTGAGCAAAAAGCAGAGTCTGTATGTAGCAGTGGCATTATCATTCAACAGCCTTTTGGGCACAAGTCGGCACTTTTTATGTCATGGTGACATGTTTTTCATCATCATTTACATCAGGCTGATCCTGACATTTTTTTTTTTCCCTGTGTAGACATATTTAAACAACGACAAAAAAAAAATACTGGCAGTGTCATTTTTTTTTTGTATTTCTTATTCTGTAGTTTTGTATGAGTGACAGATCTAACAGCAAAACGCCTCCTGCGGAAACGATTCCTAACTTGAAACCACAGAATAAAACTTGGTTGTTTATCCATCCTGACTGAAAATGTTGCCAAGCGGACCTTTAAGTTCTAGTGCATCATGAGGAAGAAATGCTGCTTTTCTGTTTGAATACTCATGTTGTGGGTAGAGAAAGGACATCGAGTCCCACTGAGGAAAGACAAAAGAGTCAGTATTTCCTAGGAAACTCTAAACAAAGTGCAGAAAAGGAATATTTTTATTTCTTCAGTATCTTGCTGCTGTAATGCTATGCAGACAAGTGTTTTCTTCTCTGTGTGCCATTTTTGATGAAAAAAAAAAAATCATTTGCCAAATAATACTGGTATGATTCTGGTTTAGGAATTTGGATGAAGCGGACTTTACAAATGGGACAAGGATGGCATGGATTTTGGAATAACAAACTGATTCTGTGATCAAATTGTTCATCTTTATCACTTTTTGTACATCAGAAAAATCAAATGGGATTTTTATTTTATAACTTGAAAAAAATCTTACTGTTAAACTCTTTAAATGTTTAAGGGGAAATGGCTTTAAGGAGTTCGAATGAAGATTGCCAGTTTTTTTGTAAATATAAATGTTATGAAAATTCTTTTACTAATGCCATTACACAGTAGAGAAGGTAGCAAGTTGCAGTGCTTGGGAGGCGTGGCAAACCCGATTTGTGGTTCTCACATCACATACGTTTTTTCACATGCTTACAGTAATGGGCTGAAGCGCAAGTGCATTTGCCAAAAGCAGTCAGCTTGTCAGCGACTAGTGAAATTAATGGGAACACATGATTTTATGATCTAGTTTTCACACGGACATGCTCCACTTACAAGAAATCACATTTCATTGACATTCCTTTGTGATTCCAGAACCTCTGCATAGAAGTCATCAAACTGTTTACACACAGAACAAAAGAATTTAAAACTTCCTTTTTTTACATTTATGAAGCAAAAGTGCAGTGTTTGGGTTCATATGTTTAGCACATGATTTTCATAAAGAATCTATATATTTTTGCCCTACAGAGAATTGTTATACAGGTCAAATGTGTTTTCCTGATGTTCCTATGCAGTTACAGTATATTGAATTTAGTGGTTTAACACTAAAAAGAAAAAAAGAAGAAGAAAAAAAAGAAAAAAAAAAAGGAAAAAAGAAAAAATAGAAAAAGGAAAAAAGGTTAAAGAAATCAAATGATTAATCAGTTTTTAGGGTTATTGTGCAGATTTTGTTTTTAAATTGACACATTAGGATTTACATTTTTGTCATGATTAAAATAGGCCTGGAGTTATAAATATTTTACTTTCTTTCATCTCTATTATAAGCTAAAAATGGTTTAGAAGACAGAATACTGGGGTGGCGATTGTTGATATGTACAACCAAATCTCACAACATGATTCCAGTCTTTTATTTTGAATTAGAGAAATTAGAGAAATGTGCGTTACAGAATGTATGTGAATGAAAAATTAGCTGTGAATAGACCTAATGAACCTGCAGAGAAGAGAACTTTTATTCCCATTCACGGTCATTTGATGCTTATTCCTTAGTCATGTGCAAACAGCTTTGTAGCGAATCTTATTTTCCCATCAGAAGAAAGATCAAGTTTTCTAACCAGAGAAGATGAATTAAAACTTGGTGGATTGAGTGTTTCAGGATTAAAAGCAGAGGTAAAAGCGTTTCTGAAGGACATTTCTTTAAGAATATTTTCCTAATTTGCACAGCGGTGCTACTTTCTTCCTCATTGGCTCTTTTGGGTTTTGTCCTACATACGGAACCACGAAGACAATTTTGGTTCATCATAGACTTGTGAGGTTTAGTATCGTCAGTGCATTTCCAGTTATGGGGTAAAACGTTGCAAGAAAAAGAAGAGATTTATGTCTCAGAGGATCCATTGACATCATATTTATAGGAAGCAGATCATTTATGTAGTCCTTGCAACGAATAGGTGCCAAGGGCATGAGGCTGGAATTTTAGTGTCTCCTGAGAGACAGCTGGACCGTCACCATGGACCTTTGTCTTACCTTTACCAATGCTCATAAATAAAAATAAATTCTGAATTGTTTTGTCATACGATTAGATCGTCCTTGTCACGGTTGAGATGCTGAGTTGAGAGGACTGGAAGGCCTCTGCACTGTACCAGTATTGTAGATAACTAAAATATCCAGCTTGTGCAATTGTTTAATCCCTCATCCTTCACTAGCACTAAATTTGTCACTTTAAATTTAAAAACCAGGGAATCCCACCAGCCATCCTGTTATCATCCCCCGTAGGTTCCTGATCTTTACCTGTCATGAAAAGATATTTTGATAGATCGTAGTCATCCAAGTGTCTGATGAAACCTTTCATCTAATAACGTACCGGGCACCGTCTTTGCAAAAATGTTTACTCCGTGGTTTTCATTCATTTTTATTTCTGCATTCTGACACATATTTTTTTAATAAAGATGAGAAAGATAAAATGACTGTTGCAGTACATTTCTAAACCTACTTTAACTTTACCTCAGATAATGACCATTTGTTAACATATACGGACACATTATTTTTAACTTTATGTATAATGCATTCAGCAACAACAAAAAAACCCAACAAATTTTTAGAAATTTTCCATTAATTTCTGTAACACACCATGTAATACTGTTATGAATAAAAACATTAAAAAAAGGTGTCATTTCAGTAAGTTTGTTTCATAGCTTTTGCTCTTCTGTGATAATCGTGCCATTGTTGCAGTGCAGTGTGGGTGTCTGTCATGGCCGGTATTTTTGACATTGGAAATACTTGGGAAAGGAGGAAAAAAAGTGCCTCAATTTGGGGAATACCTAATCTTAAACACTCTAAGTGTTGCTTATCTTGCAAATACTTTACTTGCTGCTTTTAATTGCTGCCTCCCCCTTTTTGGCCCCTTTTCGGGTGTTTTAGGATGAGCATCCCAAACCAGTAGGTATTTTAGTCACCTCCTGTAAAATCTGACATTCCTGGGAGAGACCACGCTGTGCAATGCTACCAAAGCTGGAGTACCTTTGTGGCATGAGAAGTGTAATTGATTTTGCTCCTCTTCAAGTAAGACTTAAAATGAAAAATGTGCATTTGAACATGACAATTCTGAAAGTAAAAAACCCCAGAACTTTCCAGTAATATGCACAGAATTGAGAGCGAAGCCTTGATCCAGTAAAACATACTAATGATACCACCTTCTGTTTCAGTGGGACCTTTCTACTGGTTGGGGCAATGCGTAGGGTAGGCTGAAGTGTTCTGCTGGTGTGAAACTCGTGATGCCACATGCAAAATAACATTGTTTGATATTCAGGGATACCGAGCACTGGATCTCTCAGTCGAGATAGGAAATAGTACCATTCTTTGCCAAGCAAGTAATGCAAATATGCAAGATACCACACTGAAATTTAAGGATAAGTAGTACGTCTATACACAGGAAGAGAGAGGTGTGGATGTGTGCACCTGTATTTTATTGTATTTCTTCTTCTTGATGTCTCATCCCTTTCTCATCCGCCAGAAATATCGAGTAGGTCATGCTGAAACATTCATTGCCTTTGTCAATGAACGTTGTTGAAATACTTCGATCCCACCTAAGAATAAGGGTCATTCTGTTGTGATGAAAATGTGCTAGCATTAATGTCATTTTGACTTTGTATGTAGCTAACTGTATTCAGATGTCCTTGGAAGGAGAAACGTGATCTGTTTGGTTTTCAACGAGCTATGAAATGTCAACTTAAATAAGACACAGCTAAGCATGGTTTTAAACTAAAATGCATTTTTACAACGTAGGCCAAATCTAGACTTGTTGATATTCATCTGGTACCCCCACAGTGAAGTTGGTTTACGTTGAAAAATCAGAAAAATTGGCTTGTGTTGCACAGTTGCTATGCAGACTCAGAATGAGCAGGTTTGACATCTAGTCCGGTGATGGTGAGGAATCTCGAAGTAGGAGGGACCTGGCTGCGTGTGGCATCGTTCACAAGGGGAAGAAAATCTGAATCTTACTGTGCTGTGTCAGTGTACTGTAGTACATTAATATCACTGTAACTTAAGTGCACTAGGAGTCTGTAGATTGTATATGAGAGTATTCAACTCAAACATGACTAGTTCAAGAAATGATCCCGATTTAACTAATGCTAATTAAGTCCATGATGTCCTGCAGTAATGAGAATTTATTTAGCAAACGGTTTGCAGAATCAACCTGCGGTTTTACAGAAGTGAGGACTCTGACAGATCTCTCTTTTCCATGTCAGTGATTTCTGGGAAAGCAATTGATTATATAGACTGGCAATATGCAATTTTAACCCATTTACGCTGGATTAAAGACAATGTTTTATGTGCTTTAATCACTGCACAGTGACAGTTGCTGCAACAGATAAGCTAACCTCCTTCTTCCTTTTTCTAGGTTGTGATATGTATTTCCATGCACCGTTTTCTTTTTTCTTTCTTTGCTTTCTAAAGAACTCCTGTCCTGTCAGGTTCATATTTATTAGTTTTCTGGCAAATACTGTTCTCAATCAGAAGATTATAATTTCAAAGAAATGAAAGGGGATATCTGTTGGCAATTTTCTTGAGATTTGAATCCATTGTCTACAATTGTCTCCCTAAGCCAGCATGGAAAGCACACAGTGGTAAATGAACAAAGTGAAAGTCCATATGGCGACCAGAAAATGCGCTTTAGGGCAAATGTGTGAGTCATCTACACGTCTGCTTGTGCCTTCTGGTTCTGCTCCTGTATGTGAAAAATCAGTGGGACTCGCCCCCTCTTCCTGGCTGTGGTCTGATGTTACTACTGCAGAAGTCAGGATTTGTAAGAGTACTTCCGTCAACTCACTTGTGGTGAGGCCTTCTGCAAGTTGGTCTTCTCATACTGGTTTGCTTTTTAGGATCAGCTCCATTAAAAGCCTTTTGTTTTTTTTTTTTAATACCTAAGGTAAAGCAGAGAGCTGGCATGGGGAAGGAAAAAGAGTATTTTTTTCTTGCTTTACTTGGTGTCTGAAAGTGTAGGGA